>NC_090255.1:5471977-5498689 GCF_037325665.1 Littorina saxatilis
TGTGCCGTCAGTGTCACTTGTGTCATAGTGTCAGTATGTGCATGAGTGTACGTTTGTCTGTGTGTGCGTGTGTCGTAAGAGAGAGAGAGAGAGAGAGAGAGAGAGAGAGAGAGAGAGAGAGAGAGAGAGAGAGAGAGAGAGAGAGAGAGAGAGAGAGAGAGAGAGAGAGAGAGAGAGAGAGAGAGAGAGAGAGAGAGAGAGAGAGAGAGAGCGATACTTCTTTGGCAATTTTGGACCAGACAGCGTCTTTATGTTTAACAGTTAGACTGTTCTGAAATTTGGACAGAATAACCGTTCTTTCGTAAAACACTTCTGTCAAGAGTACAGCAATTTCACCATCTGAAAAAGGCGCAGAACGCCCCTCTGTGTCTACTTTCTTTTTGAGCGGCACACGTGCCTTGCCATTTTCGTTGACTGCCATGTTGATAGAAACGTGCGAATGCATATTAGTAGGGATTCCCCCAATTTCCCCGACCTTGACCTTAATACTCTCGCTGTCACTACTTTGGCGTTCAAGTCAGTTCATGCATTGTGAACAGTTAGAAAGTTGACTTCGGGAGTTCCCACTTCGAAAAGAGGCCTCTACTTCCAGTGTTTCTTACTTCTAGTTCATGCATACGGGCCCAGCCTGCCACCCTTGTTGGCCTCCCGACGGGACTGCAACCTTCGAGACTCCCTGGTTCGATCCTCTCTTCGTTCGCCAGTTCCCCTACAACCCGGCACACACGCATGCCAGAACCCTCGTTGCCACACCTACCCCCACATTTGCCATTCTACCACTCTGACCGGCCCCCAAAAAGATTTCAACATTAAACGCACGTTCTCTTGCACTAGCCGCAATCTCATCTATGCCATATCCTGTCTCAAATGCCCCAAAGTACTCTACATTGGTGAGACCGAAAGAACCCTCTCTACCCGCTTCACCGAACATCTGGCAGATATTCGGCATCGCCGCTGTACTGTAGGTCTGTTGCCCAACATTTCAACAGCAGCAACCACACCTCCCTGGATGCACGTGTGAAAGGTGTCTGGCAAATGTACAGCACCTCCACAGACAGAAAACAAGTAGAGTCCGATTTTATATTATTCCTGGGCACATCCACACCTGATGGTTTGAATGCGAAAATGTGATGTACTTGTATTCCCCAAACATACTGTGGATTTACAGTACCTGTGTGTGTGTGTGTTTGAGTGTGAATGTGTGTGTGTGTGTTTATGTGTGATTTCATGTGTTTGGTTGTGTGTGTGTGTGTGTGTGTGTGTGTGTGTGTGTGTGCGTGTGCGTGCGTACGTTTGTTTCCCCCCCCCCTCCCCCCTTTTTTTAAAATTTTATTTTTATTATTTTTTATTTTTATTTTTTTAATTTTTTATTTATTTTTTATTTTTTTATTTATTTATTGTTTATTTATTTATTTCCTCTGTCCCCACCCCCCCCCCCCCCCCTTTTATGAATGTGTATCACTTTTAGTCTAGTGTGCCTGTGCCCATGACATCATCCAACCACTTCTCTCCCCTTTCATTCATTTCCGTTCCTAGAGTTCCTTCCCTTTTTTGCGTGTTTCCCCTCCATTTTCTTTCAAACCTTGTTCGTTCCGTGTTGCGTCTGCTTTTTGTTGTCTTTTGTGTTCTTGTTTTTCCTGATGAAGCTTCCATAAGCGAAAATTCGTACCGTCTTGTCCCGTTCTTGTATTGGTGAGTACAGTATTCCTTTGTTTTTTAACTTCGATTAGGTATATCAAACTAAGTTTTACTTTTGCAAAACTAAGGAATTACACATTGAATTGAATGAGTCAGACAGACGGAGACATAGAAAGATAGACAGAGGACAAAATATAATCTGAGAAAGAAACCCCTTTACAATTTTTACTATGACTCTATGTTTGAAATAAAATGTGGGAAGGAGAAGCCATAATTCATCACCTTTCAGTATGACGTCATGTGCGTGTTCCCCACTTGTAATGATGTGCTTTTATCCTGTTATCGGCTGCACTGAGCTTGGAAATTTAATTTTAATTCAACAATCCGAATTTGCTAAGTTTCATGGTGTGTCAACTGATTCCGTTCATCCACCGGATGTTTCCGTTCATCCGCAGGATGTTTCCGTTCATATGGCCTCATTTCCGTCACTTGCTTGGGGAAAAAACGTTGTGGTAAGTCCTGTGGGCAGCGTGCTCGTGTGATATTGAAAGAATAAGGTAGGGAAATGGTTGGGCTATGTGTACCATAACTACCAAGGTGCTAGTAATCCTAATAATAACACACGCGGGCCAAACGTGGCAAAATTGCTTGATTTTTTATCATTTTCTTGTTTTTCTCACTCTGTTATTGAATCTAACCCCTGATTTGCACATGATCACCAAAACCATTGCCTGTTACGACATTTCGCTTGAACAGAAGTTTATAGAAACCCATGGCTTTTGTACAATCCCTTGTCTTTTGAAAACATGCAGATTCCGTTCATACACCATGTTTCCGTTCGTACCAAAGTGCATGTTTCCATTCGTACGAAAAGCGTTTCCGTTCATACACATTTGTTAGATCAGAGTGAAACAGGCCCCCACTACAAGTTCTATGTATTCCAATCGTCTTCAAATAGCACAAAGTACGAATGCGTGTGATATTGGACCTATGTGAACCATAAGATGATTTGAATTTGCATAAAACAGTTTTGTGTCTGTTCGTACTGATTTTGACGGGAAAATGTGTCCGTTCGTACCACTTTCATCAAATTGTTTTCGTTCGTACGCTTTTCAGTACCCCCCGCGGGTTAGGGGGAAGAATTTACCTAATGCTCCCCAGCATGTCGTAAGAGGCGACTAGCGGATTCTGTTTCTCCTTTTACCCTTGTTAAGTGTTTCTTGTATAGAATATAGTCAATGTTTGTAAAGATTTTAGTCAAGCAGTATGTAAGAAATGTTAAGTCCTTTGTACTGGAAACTTGCATTCTCCCAGCAAGGTAATTAATATTGTACTACGTTGCAAGCCCCTGGAGCAATTTTTTTATTAGTGCTTTTGTGAACAAGAAACAATTAACAAGTGGCTCTATCCCCTTTCCCCGTCGCGATATAACCTTCGTGGTTGAAAACGACGTTAAACACCAAATAAAGAAAGACGTCATTATTCACGACAAATTGTGTGAAAAAGTGTCACGCATCTGTATGGCTGGGTGATAAACAAAGGGGAAAACGTAAAAATGTATGCTTTTATTCAGTTGAATTGATTCTAGCTTGATAAGGAAAATGGCCGTTACGAATGCATCACTTGTGACACAAAAAACTCTGTGACATCAAATTCGTCCAAATTGTGTCTTCGGTTGAATGAATGCATTTTCTGCATCTTCTACACTTGTTGACTTGATTGCAAAAGAATTAATGATTGTAACCGAGGTTGGACAAATCTAAGTGAGCGTGACAACATTCGATGCGTACGTATCGCTTTTTCAACTTCATTTTTTGGGGTCTCAAACACAAAAGAAACAAGTCGCGTAAGGCGAAAATACAACATTTAGTCAAGCTGTCAAACTCACAGAATGAAACTGAAGGCAATGCTATTTTTCAGCAAGACCGTATACTCGTAGCATCGTCAGTCCACCGCTCATGACAAAGGCAGTGAAATTGACAAGAAGAGCGGGGTAGTAGTTGTGCTGAGAAGGATAGCACGCTTTTCTGTACCACTCTTCGTTTTACCTTTGAGCGTGTTTTTAATCCAAACATATCATATCTATATGTTTTTGGAATCAGGAACCGACAAGGAATAAGATGAAAGTGTTTTTAAATTGATTTCGACAATTTAATTTTGATAATAATTTTTATAGTTTTAATTTTCAGAGCTTGTTTTTTATTCCAAATATAACATATTTATATGTTTTAGAATCAGAACATGATGAAGAATAAGATGAACGTAAATTTGGATCGTTTTATAATTTTATTTATTTTTTACAATTTTCCGATTTTTAATGACCAAAGTCATTGATTAATTTTTAAGCCACCAAGCTGAAATGCAATACCGAAGTCCGGCCTTCGTCGAAGATTGCTTGGCCAAAATTTCAATCAATTTGATTGAAAAATGAGGGTGTGACAGTGTCGCCTCAACTTGTACAAAAAGCCGGATATGACGTCATCAAAGGTATTTATGGAAAAAAAAGAAAAAAACGTTCGGGGATATCATTCCCAGAAACCCTCATGTAAAATTTCATAAAGATCGTTTTAGAAGTTTGGTCTGAATCACACGCACGCACACACACACACACATACACCACGACCCTCGTTTTGATTTCCCTTCTATGTTAAAACATTTAGTCAAAACTTGACTAAATGTAAAAACAACATTTGCACAGGAATGTACCTTTATCGTTTCACAAAGTGACTTTTCAACAAATCATCCAAAATCAACTTATCGTGTAAATAAACTGTAGCTTCCAATATATGTACAGTAGTACCTGCCATATCCGGTCACCCATTAGTCATTGCAAAGGTGACCGCAAATATCAGGTGGCCGTTCATTACAGGCCCCCTCCTCCTCCAAAAAACCCCCCAAAAACACGATCAAGTTTTCATGAAGAAAAGAAAGCGATCATCCACGAGCCGCCGATTTATTGTCTCTGTTTGTTTGTTTGTTTGTTTGCTTAACGCCCAGCCGACCACGAAGGGCCATATCAGGGCGGTATTGTCTCTGTTAGTTTTGCTTTCGTTTATACATCTTAATTATTTGCGTGTTTAACTCGATCGTCCTGGCTAAGCTATTGTTTCGTATGTTTCTATGTGTGTTGTTTGGATTATTATATATGTATTTGAGCGTCAGATAAACAAGTGTTTCAAACTCACATCAGCTGTGATCGATCCGTAAGTGACTGCCGTAAATGTACATGTATGCGCATGTCTGTATTTACAGTTTGCGCATGCTTAAGTATTCATGTCGTCTGCTCGTGCTGTGCCGTCTGTGCACACAACACACACACACACACACCACAGGCGCTCGCCCGCGAAAGTGACCGTTAAGTGGCCGCTCCTGTCGAGTAAGAGGCTCACCTTAGGGCAAAAATCAGTGACCGTTGACCGCGTCAGACAGGTTAACGGCCATTAAGAGTCAATTATAGAAGGAAAACTCATTAGTCATGGGAAAGCTGGCCACTCCGGGCAGGTTCACGCCCACGAAAGGGCCGGAAATGGAAGGGACTACTGTACCGAGCCTGTTCTCATTTTTCTTACACATTTGCTTGTGTGAAAATTTCATTTTAAGTGACCGACGTAAGAATTCACCAGCTTTGAAGAATGACTCATATGTATTGACACATCTGGAGATTCTGGTTGTGTTGCTTTTTTCATTGTGACACACATGGATTACACAAATATTATGTGCCTCTTTTTCAGCAGCTGAAGTCAAGACAGAGCCATTCCCAGCTTTGACTGAGACAAGCAATTCAGCAGCTGAAGTCAAGACAGAGGCATTCCCAGCTTTGACTGAGACGAGCAGTTCAGCAGCTGAAGTCAAGACAGAGGCATTCCCAGCTTCGACCGAGACGAGCAATTCAGCAGCTGAAGCCAAGACAGAGGCATTCCCAGCTTTGACCGAAACGGGCAATTCAGCAGCTGAAGTCAAGACAGAGGCATTCCCAGCTGTGACCGAGACAAGCAGTTCAGATGCTGAAGTCAAGACAGAGGCATTCCCAGCTTTGACTGAGACGAGCAATTCAGCAGCTGAAGTCAAGTCAGAGGCTTTCCCAGCTTTGACCAAGACGACCAATTCAGCAGCTGAAGTCAAGACAGAGGCATTCCCAGCTTTGACTGAGACGAGCAGTTCAGATGCTGAAGACAGCACTGCTACAAGTTTGTGTGAGCGTGGTGCAAGTATTGTTTCTGGCGGTGTGAAAGATGCATTCTCTCCTGTGCCTACAGGCTGTGATTGTCAAGTGCAAGTCAAACAAGAGCCAGTAGACTCAGCACAAAAAGTCGAGAGTATGGAACACAGTGACTTGAAATCCACTGACACTTTCGGCTGTGAGATAGCAAGAGTGAAATCAGTTGAGGTGGAAACATGTTCAGCCCCTGCAGCAGATACATCTGTGGTCTCTTCACATAAGACAAAGAGATCACTGGACAAAGAGACAAGCCACAATACCAAGGACAAAGGAACAGTGCTCAGAACACCCATCAGTAGGAAAAGTAGAGCTTTAGTGAAAGAAGGAAGTAACGATTTAGATGGAGCAAAATTTGCTCGCAAAAATAGTTTAAAGAGCCACATGTTGACACATACAGGAGAAAAGCCACATGTCTGCCCTGAATGTACAGCAAAATTTACTCAGAAAGGGAGTTTAAAGATCCACATGTTAAGGCATACTGGAGAAAAGCCACATTCCTGCCCACAATGTACAGCCAAATTTGCTCAAAAAGTGAGTTTAAAGAAGCATATGTTAACACATACAGGAGAAAAGCCACATGTCTGCCCTGAGTGTACAGCAAAATTTGCTCAGAAATGGAGTTTAAAGATCCACATGTTTAGGCATTCTGGAGAAAAGTCACATTCCTGCCCACAATGTACAGCCAAATTTGCTCATAAAGCGAGTTTAAAGATGCATATGTTAACACATACAGGAGAAAAGCCACATGCCTGCCCTCATTGTACAGCAAAATTTGCTCATAAAGAGAGTTTAAAAAACCACATGTTAATTCATACTGGAGAAAAGCCACATGTCTGCCCTCATTGTGCAGCAACATTTGTCAAGAAAGGAAATTTAAAGACCCACATGTTAATGCATACTAGAAAAAAGCCACATGTGTGCCCTCATTGTACAGCCAAATTTTCTCAGAAAGGAAAATTAAAGATCCACATGTTAAGGCATAAAGGAGGAAAACCACATGCCTGCCCTGAGTGTACAGCAACATTTGCCAAGAAAGGAAATTTAAAGATCCACATGTTAACACATACAGGAGAAAAGCCACATGTCTGCCCTGAGTGTACAGCAACATTTGCCCAGAAACATCATTTAAACAACCATATGTTAACACATACAGGAGAAAAGCCACATGTCTGCCCTGAGTGTACAGCAAAATTTGCTCGGAAAGAGGGTTTAAAGATCCACATGTTAAGGCATACTGGAGAAAAGCCACATTCCTGCCCACGATGTTCAGCAAAATTTGCTCAAAAAGTGAGTTTAAAGATGCATATGTTAACGCATACTGGAGAAAAGCCATGACCTCCGAAAATCTGGGATAATCAAATATTAGAATGGAGGTGAATTTACAGAGGCTATGAATATGAAAAGATAATCTGAGTAATACGATCTTAAAGGGGAGGGAGTCTTATATTGGGGGTCTTAAAAGGGGGTTCCATTGTATTCACTTGTAAAGATAACTTACTTATCATACAGTGGACCGTTAAACTAACCACTCACCGGAGAGCACCCAGCAGACTACTCAGTCACCCCCTGCGGGTTAGGGGGAGTCCTATATTGGTTGGGACGAAAAAGAATTTACCCGATGCTCCCCAGCTTGTTGTAAGAGGCGACTAACGGATTCTGTTTCTCCTTTTTTTTTACTCTTGTTAAGTGTTTCTTGTATAGAATATTGTCAATGTTTGTAAAGATTTTAGTCAACCAGTTAAGAAATGTTAAGTCCTTTGTACTGGAAACTTGCATTCTCCCAGTAAGGTAATATATTGTACTACGTTGCAAGCCCCTTGAGCAAATTTTTGATTAAATTACATATTCTTACTCCAATTCTCATAAATGCATTGACTTCAGTCTCACATGCTAGATGTTGAAAAACCACTCAAATTATGAGAATTGGGTAAGTATATTAATCAAATGAAAATTTACTAAGAAATTTTCCATTTGTGCTTTTGTGAACAAGAAACAAATGACAGGTGGCTCTATCCCATCTTCCCCCTTCCCTCCGTCACGATATAACCTTGAACGGTTGAAAACGACGTTAAACACCAATTAAAGAAAGTACTCAGTCAACAAGTAATAGCAGAGAGACTGGTCAAGTCTCCTGTCCCTAGCCTTTATTTGATATTGGGTGAATTTAGCTAACCTGAGGGTCAGAATAAAAGAACACGAAATGTAATTTGTGGGAACGTTTGTGATTCTTTCTTTCTTTCTTTCTTTATTTGGTGTTTAACGTCGTTTTCAACCATTCAAGGTTATATCGCGACGGACGTTTGTGATTGACAAAACAATTATAACAATCACAAATATATGTCGACCCACAGACAAACAATAAGTAACAAGCGCTTAGCTTGGCTGAGTTTTTGGCCGCTTGCTGGTAAACTGGAAGCAAATGAATCTACAAGTATTGAATGTTGGAACGTTGGCAGTCTATTTGTTTTTGGATTTAACCTTTGGGTCAGTTACTCCAATCGAACTATTCTTTTTAAAAAAATTTTTTTTTAAAACAAAAACATTTATCTTTTTATCCCCCTCAAAGTGAATTTGACGCACCCACTTGCTAGCAGACTCACTCGGATGATTCTCTTTCTGTCTCTGCATATTTACACCCTGCCCCACAGTAGTGATCCGAGATACTATAACATCCTGAGATACCAGTGATTTCAGCTAATGGTGATCTCAATATAGCCTGTGATCAAAGCTACTGGTTATCAGAGAAACAAATAATCACAGAAAAATAATGTATGAAGTGGGATAAGGCTCTTTCCATGGTTACTGTCTGTAAATATATGTACATACCAGTGATGTTCCGAGGCATCGGTCATCGGTCATAGACCGATTTAGGTTGTAAAATGACCGATTGCAAACACCTCTGTCCCGTCAAATGTCCGATCCGATCGCGAAGTCAGCGGTCGTCCGATAGTATTACGTCTAGAGCGGTCACTGCAAGAAGAATCTGTACAAACTGAAGTATCAAACCCCGTTAAAACGAGTTCAAATCGGGGCCTACTAAGCTACTTGAACTTCAATTTTCACTCTCGGTCGAACAATAACACAAGGGACGCAACTCTCGACCGAACAATATTACAAGAGCCACAACTCTCGCTACTTTTGACAGCGACACTTTACTTCCGCCGCCACATTACTGCAAAGATGCCGCCGAAGAAAAAGGTTTGCGTGGGAAAAGGGCAGACACTTTTGAGTGGCTTTGTTAAAAAAAATGGACGACACGGACAGTCAAGATCACTTGTCACTTGTGACATTAATTCTGAAGCATAGTGTGTGTGTGTGTGTGTGTGTGTGTGTGTGTGTGTGTGTGTGTGTGTGTGTGTGTGTGTGTGTGTGTGTGTGTGTGTGTGTGTGTGTGTGTGTGTGTGTGTGTGTGTGTGAAAGATCACTTATGACATCCTGAAGCATGTGTCTGTGTATCAATCAATCAATCAATCAATATGAGGCTTATATCGCGCGTATTCCGTGGGTACAGTTGTAAGCGCAGGGATTTAAAAAAAAATTTTTATGCAATTTATATTGCGCACATATTCAAGGCGCAGGGATTTATTTATGCCGTGTGAGATGGAATTTTTTACACAATACATCACGCATTCACATTGGCCAGCAGATCGCAGCCATTTCGGCGCATATCCTACTTTTCACGGCCTATTATTCCAAGTCACACGGGTATTTGGTGGACATTTTTATCTATGCCTATACAATTTTGCCAGGAAAGACCCTTTTGTCAATCGTGGGATCTTTAACGTGCACCCCCAATGTAGTGTACACGAAGGGACCTCGGTTTTTCGTCTCATCCGAAAGACTAGCACTTGAACCCACCACCTAGGTTAGGAAAGGGGGGGAGAAAATAGCTGCCTGACCCAGGGTCGAACACGCAACCTCTCGATTCCGAGCGCAAGTGCGTTACCACTCGGCCACCCAGTCCCAGAGAAGATGATGTCCTCCATGTCCTCCAAGCGCAAAAGAAGGGGGAAAGGGAGATAAATCAACAAAAAAAACCAAGTCGCGTAAGGCGAAAATACAACATTTAGTCAAGTAGCTATCGAACTCACAGAATGAAACTGAACGCAATGCAACGCAGCAAGACCGTATACTCATAGCATCGTCAGTCCACCGCTCACGGCAAAAGCAGTGACAAGAAGAGCGGGGTAGCAGTTGCGCTGATAAGGATAGCACGCTTTTCTGTACCTCTCTTTGTTTTAACTTTCTGAGCGTGTTTTTAATCCAAACATATCATATCTATATGTTTTTGGAATCAGGAACCGACAAGGAATAAGATGAAAGTGTTTTTAAATTGATTTAGAAAATTTTATTTTGATAATAATTTTTATATATTTAATTTTCAGAGCTTGTTTTTAATCCATATATAACATATTTATATGTTTTTGGAATCAGCAAATGATGGAGAATAAGATAAACGTAAATTTGGATCGTTTTATAAAAAAAATTTTTTATACAATTTTCAGATTTTTAATGACCAAAGTCATTAATTAATTTTTAAGCCACCAAACTGAAATGCAATACCGAAGTCCGGCCTTTGTCGAACATTACTTGGCCAAAATTTCAACTAATTTGGTTGAAAAATGAGGGCGTGACAGTGCCGCCTCAACTTTCATGAAAAGCCGGATATGACGTCATCAAAGACATTTATCAAAAAAATGAGAAAAAAACGTTCGGGAATATCATACCCAGGAACTCTCATGTCAAATTTCATAAAGATCGGTTTAGTAGTTTGGTCTGAATCGCTCTACACGCACGCACACACACACACACACACACATACACACACACACACACATACACCACGACCCTCGTCTCGATTCCCCCCTCTATGTTAAAACATTTAGTCATAACTTGACTAAATGTAATGAGCAATGAAAAATGAAACCAAAACGAAACAAATCAGAATTTAGCAGGACAGAGCAGCTGTAAAGAAATAGCTGTTTACACGTTTATTTCTGTTTTTGTTTTAAATAATTAAAGTGCTTGCCAAAAAAAAGTTGTTCTTTCATCAGTATGTATACAAACATCAATTTTGATGCATTTTTTGTTTGCTTGCTTGCTTGCGTGTGTGTGTGTGTGTGTGTGTGTGTGTGTGTGTGTGTGTGTGTGTGTGTAATCGTATTGTTACTATACCATCTCCTTTCTCTCTCTTTCTGGATCACCCACACTGATTTGTGACCCTCCACCACGAAATGAGTCACATGTCACATCACGCTGTTCTGCGCTAGGCTTAATATAAGTCCGGGGAGTGTCTGGTAACAGTGTGAAGGTCATCTTAGGCAGAGGGTTATAACTCAAACGTTTTCCCTCTTTTCTAAAACGGGTTTCACCACTGGATAGAGCATAACAAACTCTTTAGGAAACTTATGTACAAATATGAAAATCATGCAAAGGTGATATGCGACTCAGTCCGTGGTGGAGGGTCACATTTGGCGGAACAGAGACATCTGATTCCATAGGGAAGCTCACTTAAAATCAAAAATAGCACTATCACAGTTCTTTTGGTTTGACATTAAGTTTAGCAAGAAATTCATTTACAAATTTGCAGGTTCATTCAGGTGTAAAAATCATCTCCAGACTCACAGAATAATACACATGATAAATGTTGCTAGCACACAGAATAAAATCTTTGGGGTTTAAAAACATGAATAAGAATGCATACATTCAGTGTAAAATCAACATGAATCTTTTTTTTTTTTTAAACTAAGACATCTCTGCCACTACACACCACCCTGAGGGACAACCATGCACACACATGTTCTTGCAAAAATTCCCCTAGAAAAAAATATGATCTGTCCCAAACATTATTCTCTATGAGTACTTAACTGACATGGTGTGTGTGTGTGTTTGTGCATGTGTGCTTGTTATGAGTATTTGTCTGTTGTATGTGTTTGCGTGTTTTTTTTTACTGTGCACTGTGCTGCGCTGCAAAAAAAATGTGATTCTTTGTATCTTATGTGAGCATGTATATGTGCTCTTTGATGATCATTTTCCTTTTTATCTGAGACAAATTGTATTAGTTGTATATGTGGTGTTGTGTTTTTGATTGAACTTGTAAAGCACTTCGAGCTGTGGAGAAGCGCTATATAAATGTCCATTATCATCATCATCATCATCAATACAATGTAACAAAATGTTCTTTATTGTTAAACCACTTTTGATTATGGAACGACGTGAAGTTACCTTCATATAAACATCAGAATTGAGTAAGTTTCCATGCCAATAACAATACTCTTGCCGTCTAAATTTATACTTGTTTTATTTTACTGCTGCGTCATGTATTTGTTTGAATTAGGCTAAAAAGACATTTCCATGGAGGGGAGGTCACTACTACCATGTTTCCGGGATCGAGGCAGATTTCTCGACTTCACAGCAATGCAAACTTGTGCCATGAATTGTTATAAAGCCATTTATAAAACGACTATCACTGAGCCTTTCACTAAACGGACACTTATTTTCAAGGGACTGTAAGTTGTTACGACAGGGGGTTTGGAAAAGGAACACAATCCGCGAAAAGCCTCACAGTCAGTGAGTCGCAGGTAATGTAGCGTTCTTGGTCAATTCCTAGCTCATAATTCAGAGGAATATTTAAGGCTTAAAATTTGCAGAACCTTTACTTTTAAGCATAGCAAGTCATTTTACGAGGGTCAATGTTGGACTCGAGCAGGAAGGAGTTGACTTGCGAGTCTAGAAAAAGTTTACCTTTCAACATTGTCCCTCCGGACCTCCACACACGTGTTCCATCTGTGCCCGAGATCCTTATTGTGGTTGCTGCAGAACCCTTTGTATTGCAACCGTTTGAAGTCCTCAAAAAAATTCATGACGTCGTTGTCCGTTTCGTAGTGCTCAACCCTGAGGTACTTCTTCGGCAGTCTCCCGATATAACCCCGTCGGTTCAATCTTCAAATGGTTCAAAACCGTACCGATTCTGGATTCCCGGTAGAACCGGAATGGGTACTATAAAATTAGTAACGGGAAAACCAAGTTCAACGGCACTCTTTATATATACTCTAGTTATAGCCCCGTCTGCTTCTTTCCGTTCATATGATTTTCAGTGGAGACGGGGCTATATCTGGAGTATATATATAGACACAGGACATCTTCTGAATTTAGTTATTTTAATTTTATATCCGTTTTCTGACAATCTAAAATCTCCACGAAAAAGGGTTTGCTTTTTGGGGACAATATAATGCAGATAGCAAGGGGAGTGGAAAGAGGAGGGTGCAAAAGAGAGACGGGGTGATTTAATAGCCCCGTTTAACATGAATACTAGCAATAGCAAAAATAAAATGTGCGTGTGCGTGCGTGCGTGTGTGTGTGTGTTTGTGTGTATGTGTGTGTGGACGGAACGAGTCATAATGAACAGGCTTTTCCCAGAACGTCTCTGTCTGTTACAAGCTTGATTGTGTCTGCCTCTCTCTGTCATGACTCTGTGACTATCTCTCTCTCTGTCATGGTCGGATTATTCAACGGAATGAACCATATCTGTTTCCAGGGCCAAGATGCACGAGAAAGTTACCAACCGGGTGGGAGACAGCAGCGGTGTTGGATTGGTTGAAATTGAGATTTGTTGTGATTTCAACGAATCAGACCCCGCTGTTTGTTCTCTCCCGTTTGGGTGGCACCCACTTTTGGTTCGTGCACCTCGGCCCAGAACACCTCTCTCTCTCTCTCTCTCTCTCTCTCTCTCTCTCTCTCTCTCTCTGACTGTCTCTTTCTGCCATGGTCGGATGATTTATCAATGGGATGAACCATATCTGTTCCCAGAACTTCTCTCTCTAACGGTGTGAGTGTGACTGTCTCTTTCTGTCATGGTCGGATTTATGGACGAAATTAACCATATCTGTTACAGAACTTCTCTCTTTCTGTCTCTGTAACTGTCTCTTTCTGTCATGGTCTGATTCATCGACGGAATGAATCATATCTGTTTCCTGAACGTCTCTCTCTCTCTCTCTGACTGTCTCTTTCTGCCATGGTCGGATGATTTATCAATGGGATGAACCATATCTGTTCCCAGAACTTCTCTCTCTGTGTGAGTGTGACTGTTTCTTTCTGTCATGGTCGGATTTATCGACGAAATTAACCATATCTGTTGCAGAACTTTTCTCTCTCTCTGTGACTGTTTCTTTTCTTCACGGTCGGATTTATAGACGGAATAAACCATATCTGTTCCAGAACTACTCTCTATGTGTGACTGTCTCTTTCTGTTATGGTCGGATTTATCGACGAAATGAACCATATCTGTTCTCAAAACGTCTATATCTCTGTGGCGGTTTCTTTCTGTCGTGGTCGGATTTATCAACGGAATGAACCATATCTGTTCACAGAAGTTATCCGGGTCTCCGAAGCACAAAAACATAGAAGTGCTAGGGACAGATATGGTTCATTCCGTCTATAAGTCCAGCCATGACAGAAAGAGAGAGAGAGAGAGAAGATTTGGGAACAGATATGGTTTATTCCGTCCATAAATCCGACCATGACAGAAAGATACAGTCACAGAGTCAGCATGAACCATATCTGTTCCCGGAACTTATCCGGCTCTGCGAGTCTAAAAAAAATAGAAGTGCTAGGAACAGATATGGTTAATTTCGTCCATAAGTCCAGCCATGACAGAATGAGACGGTCAAGGAGAGATAGAAGATATGGGAACAAATATGGCTCTTTCTGTTGATAAATCCGACCATGGCAGAAAGAGACAGTCACAGAAAGGGATTTGTTCCCAAATCTCCTATCTCGTTGTCACTGTCTCATTCTGTCATGGCTGGACTAATCGACGAAATGAACCAGAAAGAGACAGTCACAGAAAGGGATTTGTTCCCAAATCTCCTATCTCGTTGTCACTGTCTCATTCTGTCATGGCTGGACTAATCGACGAAATGAACCAGAAAGAGACAGTCACAGAAAGGGATTTGTTCCCAAATCTCCTATCTCGTTGTCACTGTCTCATTCTGTCATGGCTGGACTAATCGACGAAATGAACCAGAAAGAGACAGTCACAGAAAGGGATTTGTTCCCAAATCTCCTATCTCGTTGTCACTGTCTCTTTCTGTCATGGCTGGACCATAGACCTAATATAGGTCCCTGGCTGGACTAATCGACGAAATGAACCATATCGTTCCTAGCACTTCTATGTTTTCGTGCCTCGGGAAGCCGGAGAAGTTCTGGGAACAGATAGGCTATGGTTAATTTCACGTCGATAAACTCGACCATGACAGAAAGAGACAGTCACAGAGGCAGAGAAGTTCTAGGGTCTTATATGGTTCATTCCGTCATGAAATCCGACCATGACAGAAAGAGACACACACTATTTTTGCTATTGCTAGTATTCATGTTAAACGGGGCTATTAAATCACCCCGTCTCTCTTTTGCACCCCCCTCTTTCCACGCCCCTTGCTATCTGCATTATATTGTCCCCAAAAAGCAAACCCTTTTTCGTGGAGATTTTAGTTTGTCACAGAATCGATCAAAAATACACAAACAAATCGGAACGGATGTCCTGTGTCGATATATATACTCCAGATATAGCCCCGTCTGTACTGAAAATCACATGGACGGAAAGAAGCAGACGGGGCTATATCTGGAGTATATATATATAGAGTGCCGATGAAGTTGGTTTTCCTGTTTCGTACGCATTACGGTTCAAGGAATCCATAACCGGCACGGTACGGTGTTTGTAGTTATGAATCATTTGAAGATTCGAACCGACGGGGTTATATCTGGAGATTGCCACTTCTTCATGGTTGTAAACATATGATGGTTTGAGGATGGCATATCTGGCAATACAGCGGATGGTTAACCATCTCCAAGCCTCATTAATCATTTGTTGCCATGGAAACCAAGGACTTTCTGGCAGGGTCGGTGTCTTAACGGAGCAATATCCCTTTCCAGAGTGTTTCTCGGTGCTTTGCCTTGATATATATATATATATCAGAATCAAAGATACAATTCAACATTTACCTATTTACACTGTTTTTAAAACAATGAAATTCTCTATGGAGGTGCAGAAAAGGTTCCAGTAAATGTTCATGTCATTTGTTTTGCAAACCTTAACCTCAATCATCAGGTTATTACTTAATTTGAAAAAAGCACCGTCAGCGGTGAAGAAATTATTATTAAATCGCCCTCTTTAAATATTTTTACACTATTTAATATTTTGGTCTGCAGTTTTTTGAGTTACAAACAAGAAATCATAACAAATCCTTTTCACGAATAGTCAGGTTGGTAATCCACTATGGTACCAAATGTTAATTTTACCCATGATCTGTACGTTACTTAATTTACACCAAACAGCAAGTACAAGGTACTGAATTTACATTTAATGGGCTATATGCTCACATAAGTTAAACAGTATTTCTAACTTGTTTGTTCTAAGCTACCTGTCTGAAGTCAAAATAAAGGGTTAAATTAATGGTTGTGCATTTTTGGTTGTGTGTACATCTTTACACAAAAGGATGGTGTAAAGTAACATACAGAAGGCTCCGAAGATCTGCAGGTCCACTTGAAGGGTAATTTCTCTTTTATTTAGCTCATAAACCCTCAACAGACTGTTATGTGCTGTTTTTAGCATTATTATGTGCTGCATATGGTCTCAGTAAAAAAACAAGGTGATGTATGTTACATTTACACCAAAATGTCCCAACAGTGGTCCTTCTGAGGTAAATTTTGTCATTCAGTGTGCTTGTTTTCATGTTGAAACAGAGGTTTGGTCTTGCTGGTTGTTCTTAAGCACTGATAAGTTATCTTCTGTCTCTAAAACAAATTCATTGTCATTTTCAAGTATTCTCAGTATGTACGTTACATTTACACCCTTGTCAGAAGGCCTCACTTAAGTCTCTCTACAAGCCAACAGGTGCAAGCACCAGGAATCCTGTGACCATAGTTTAACTACCAGGTGTCTGAGGTATAAGAAAACACACACTTTTGTGTATTATGGCATTATTTAAAGACTGTGACAAAACTTGTTTGGGCAAGTAGATACAATTTCATTTACACCAAACGCATATTTTTAACTTAAAAGTACAATTAAATTACATCAAACACAACTTTTTCGCTCAATTTTTAAAAAATTACAATCATCCTACCTAATGACCTCCCTCTGCAATGATTTTTAAGTAAGTTTGACCAGAAACATTTTTTTAAGATAGTTTCCCTTTTTCAGGGGTGTACCTTAACTTTTTTTGCTACCGGCCAGGGGGGCCGGTAAGTCAAAATTTGAACCGGCCCCCCAAAATTCCAACCGGCCCCCAACCATCCGGGATTTCCAACCATATCAACGGCTCGTAGATAGCGCGTTGGCGGCGACAAACACACAAAAACCTATATTTATGCAAACAATGCTCACATGCTTATTTTAAATGCCACAAACAAACAAAAGACATAAACAAACTTTGTATGTTTGGGGTGCTTTAATTATTCACTATGGTTCAATAACAAAGCAAACAGTAAAGTATCAATTCAATGAAGAAAACATTTTTGAGTCACTTGAGAAAATGTGACTCTATGTAATCGGTCAGTGTTAGTCTGTCCGGCCGGCCGTCCGTCCGGCCGGCCGTCCGGCCGGCCGTCCGTAGACACCACCTTAACGTTGGACTTTTCTCGGAAACTATCAAAGCGATCGGGCTCATATTTTGTTTAGTCGTGACCTCCAATGACCTCTACACTTTAACGATGGTTTCGTTGACCTTTGACCTTTTTCAAGGTCACAGGTCAGCGTCAAAGGAAAAATTAGACATTTTATATCTTTGACAAAGTTCATCGGATGTGATTGAAACTTTGTAGGATTATTCTTTACATCAAAGTATTTACATCTGTAGCCTTTTACGAACGTTATCAGAAAAACAAGGGAGATAACTAGCCTTTTCTGTTCGGCAACACACAACTTAACGTTGGGCTTTTCTCGGAAACTATAAAAGTGACCGGGCTCAAATTTTATGTGAACGTGACTCCCAGTGACCTCTACACTTTGACGTCTGCTTTGGTGACCTTTGACCTTTTTCAAGGTCACAGGTATGTCTTGAAGGAAAAAAATTGAAATATCATATCTCTGAAACTATTCATCGGATTTGATTCAAACTTTATAGGATTATTCTTTACATCAAATTATTTACATCTGTATTGTGTTGTGAATAGCAATTTCTTCCTGTCCATCTGATGCCTCATATAATATTCAGAACTGCGAAAGTGACTCGATCGAGCGTTTGCTCTTCTTGTATCAAATCAACATTCACCCACTTACTGTCACACAGTTAACCTCACTCTTAGTAGTCAAATGCACACCCTCATAAAAAGTCATACCATTAATCATGTACATGCTAAGGGAAACAATCACACACAAGTCATCCCCTTTCTCAGTGTCACACAATCACACAAACTTTCACTCTGTCTCGTAATTGCCAGTCTTAAAAAGTTACAGAATCTTTGGCACATCTAAATCTCTAAACACAAATTTACCTCCTGGTATCACATTCTGATCACAAGTAAAGTTGAACAAATGAGTTTAAAAAGTCAATAACACCACCAGTTTAAACTTGGTCGAACCAACAACAAAAGCTGATTTTCGTACTCGGTCTCCTTTTGCGTGGGTTCGACACACAACACAATGCATCTCCTGTTTCGTGTCGTCGTACACGAGCCATACTCTTTCTTCGCCGGTATCTGTCCTCTTCCATCTTTCCTGCCATTTTCTCTGCCGTGCTTCGTTTTCATACTGTCTCTTTTGACCTCTTTTTTCATCGTCCGTTCTCTGTTGTTGTTTTTTTGCGGCGGGGGAGTGACAGTGTCAATAAATCTGCACATGTTTACAAGCGTGTGTACATGCAGTACGACGTTTGAATACGAGTGGGGAACTTCCGGAGGTAGTCGCGTTAGACGCGAGAAACATGGCGTCCAATATTATAGCAGACGAACCGCGCGAGATCTTTGTTCGCCGGCCGTTCCGATCAACTGCGTTCATTGAAATTTGAACCTGCCAGGCGGGCAATTTCAGAGGAACTTCGAACCCGCCCGACGCGATTTGAACCCGCCGGGGCCGATCGGGCGACCGCCAAAATTCACCCCTGCTTTTTGACTCACATGCGAAGCAAAAGTGAGTCTATGTACTCACCCGAGTCGTCCGTCCGTCCGTCCGTCCGGAAAACTTTAACGTTGGATATTTCTTGGACACTATTCAGTCTATCAGTACCAAATTTGGCAAGATGGTGTATGATGACAAGGCCCCAAAAAACATACATAGCATCTTGACCTTGCTTCAAGGTCAAGGTCGCAGGGGCCATAAATGTTGTCTAAAAAACAGCTATTTTTCACATTTTTCCCATTTTCTCTGAAGTTTTTGAGATTCAATACCTCACCTATATATGATATATAGGGCAAAGTAAGCCCCATCTTTTGATACCAGTTTGGTTTACCTTGCTTCAAGGTCAAGGTCACAGGAGCTCTTCAAAGTTGGATTGTATACATATTTTGAAGTGACCTTGACCCTGAACTATGGAAGATAACTGTTTCAAACTTAAAAATTATGTGGGGCACATGTTATGCTTTCATCATGAGACACATTAGGTCACATATGATCAAGGTCAAGGTCACTTTGACCCTTATGAAATGTGACCAAAATAAGGTAGTGAACCACTAAAAGTGACCATATCTCATGGTAGAAAGAGCCACCATTGTACTTCCTATGTCTTGAATTAACAGCTTTGTGACATGACCTTGGATGACCTTGACCTTGGGTCAAGGTCACATGTATTTTGGTAGGAAAAATGTGTAAAGCAGTTCTTAGTGTATGATGTCATTGCTAGGTTTAGGTCAAGGTCAAGCATGTGAGTCGTATGGGCTTTGCCCTTCTTGTTTCATGATTATTTACACCAAATGTAACATACAGACCAGCTAAAAAAGAACGCTCAAAATCCAAAATCTATGTTCAGATCAAACTTTCATTAATATAACATATGTTTCTCCATCCATTTTTGGATCTATTAAAAATTAGATTGAGATGATACCCTTATCAGTAACTTGGTTATTCAATGCCCAATGTACTATGCGTTTCGCGTAACGCCTTGTGTGCCCAAAAAGGTGCTTTTTTTTCTTGAACAAAGTCAATTTTCTCAGCATCCAGACGACTGACAGACATAATTTTGGTATAGATAGAATCTGCATGAGGAACACTTCATAACTGTATTGTTTATATTGTAGTCATTTAAAAACAGAATAAAATACAAAGTAATAAAAGTATCCAGAACAGGATTTTTGCATTGGACACCTTGATAGATTCCTGCATGACCATATATGCTCTCTTAGTTGACTTGGAAGTATACCCCCCGCGGGTTAGGGGGAGTCCCATATTGGTTGGGACGAGAAAGAATTTACCCGATGCTCCCCAGCATGTCGTAAGAGGCGACTAACAGATTCTGTTTCTCCTTTTACCCTTGTTAAGTGTTTCTTGTATAGAATATAGTCAATTTTTGTAAAGATTTTAGTCAAGCAGTATGTAAGAAATGTTAAGTCCTTTGTACTGGAAGCTTGCATTCTCTCAGTAAGGTAATATATTGTACTACGTTGCAACCCCCTGGAGCAAATTTTTGATTAGTGCTTTTGTGAACAAGAAACAATTGACAAGTGGCTCTATCCCATCTCCCCCCTTCCTCCGTCGCGATATAACCTTCGTGGTTGAAAACGACGTAAAACACCAAATAAAGAAAGAAAGAACTTGGAAGTATGAAAAAGAATTCACCGGTTACTGTCTCATCTTTTGGAACAAAGTCCAACAGGAAATACCTCTCTGCGTCTAATGAAACAGATGCCATCACCTTTTTTAAGGGAAATTGACCCTGTCTTTCTTTAGGTGGGTATAACCTTGATGCCCCTACTGCATGAACAGTTGATTGGTTTCAGGCTGAAAGTGATGCATGTACCCTAGTCTGATCATCAGAAAACAAATAGGGACGTGTATAAGATCCTCTCGGTCTGCCTCAAATAAAAGTAAAATATTGCGTGCCATGTTTGATCGGAAGTACTTCTTTTCTGGTGTAAAAGTTAGAGAACCTACCTTGCTTAAACTGTCTTCATGAACAGTTTTCTGCACAGAATACTCCAAACTCATTCATGTGAGATGCCAAGAGTATCGGCAATGTAATAGGTGCACATTGGTTAATTTTGCACCACCAGTGTGAGATGCCAAGAGTATCAGCAATGTAATAGGTCCACATTGGTTAATTTTGCACCACCAGTGTGAGATGCCAAGAGTATCAGCAATGTAATAGGTCCACATTGGTTAATTTTGCCCCACCAGTGTGAGATGCCAAGAGTATCAGCAATGTAATAGGTCCACATTGGTTAATTTTGCACCACCAGTGTGAGATGCCAAGAGTATCAGCAATGTAATAGGTGCACATTGGTTAATTTTGCACCACCAGTGTGAGATGCCAAGAGTATCAGCAATGTAATAGGTCCACATTGGTTAATTTTGCACCAACAGTGTGAGATGCCAAGAGTATCAGCAATGTAATAGGTCCACATTGGTTAATTTTGCACCACCAGTGTGAGATGCCAAGAGTATCAGCAATGTAATAGGTCCACATTGGTTAATTTTGCACCACCAGTGTGAGATGCCAAGAGTATCAGCAATGTAATAGGTCCACATTGGTTAATTTTGCACCACCAGTGTGAGATGCCAAGAGTATCGGCAATGTAATACTGAGGTGCACATTGGTTAATTTTGCACCACCAGTGTGAGATGCCAAGAGTATCAGCAATGTAATAGGTCCACATTGGTTAATTTTGCACCACCAGTGTGAGATGCCAAGAGTATCAGCAATGTAATAGGTCCACATTGGTTAATTTTGCACCAACAGTGTGAGATGCCAAGAGTATCAGCAATGTAATAGGTCCACATTGGTTAATTTTGCACCAACAGTGTGAGATGCCAAGAGTATCGGCAATGTAATAGGTGCACATTGGTTAATTTTGCACCAACAGTGTGAGATGCCAAGAGTATCAGCAATGTAATAGGTGCACATTGGTTAATTTTGCCCCACCAGTGTGAGATGCCAAGAGTATCAGCAATGTAATAGGTCCACATTGGTTAATTTTGCACCACCAGTGTGAGATGCCAAGAGTATCAGCAATGTAATAGGTGCACATTGGTTAATTTTGCACCACCAGTGTGAGATGCCAAGAGTATCAGCAATGTAATAGGTCCACATTGGTTAATTTTGCACCAACAGTGTGAGATGCCAAGAGTATCAGCAATGTAATAGGTCCACATTGGTTAATTTTGCACCACCAGTGTGAGATGCCAAGAGTATCAGCAATGTAATAGGTCCACATTGGTTAATTTTGCACCACCAGTGTGAGATGCCAAGAGTATCAGCAATGTAATAGGTCCACATTGGTTAATTTTGCACCACCAGTGTGAGATGCCAAGAGTATCAGCAATGTAATAGGTGCACATTGGTTAATTTTGCACCACCAGTGTGAGATGCCAAGAGTATCAGCAATGTAATAGGTCCACATTGGTTAATTTTGCACCACCAGTGTGAGATGCCAAGAGTATCAGCAATGTAATAGGTGCACATTGGTTAATTTTGCACCACCAGTGTGAGATGCCAAGAGTATCAGCAATGTAATAGGTGCACATTGGTTAATTTTGCACCAACAGTGTGAGATGCCAAGAGTATCAGCAATGTAATAGGTCCACATTGGTTAATTTTGCACCACCAGTGTGAGATGCCAAGAGTATCGGCAATGTAATAGGTGCACATTGGTTAATTTTGCACCACCAGTGTGCAGACAGCATCAGCGGTTTCTTGAGTTGTGACCGTTGTTGGTTTTCCACACCGTTTGTCACCTTAAACGGTTTTCCTTCCAAGCCTGAATTCTGCTGACCCGATTATTACTGTGGTCTATGAAGGGGGATCCCTTCCAAGCCTGAATTCTGCTGACCCCCTTATTACTGCGGTCTATGAAGGGGGATCCCTGCCAAACCTGAATTCTGCTGACCCCCTTATTACTGCGGTCTATGAAGGGGGATCCCTGCCAAGCCTGAATTCTGCTGACCCCCTTATTACTGTCGTCTATGAAGGGGGATCCCTGCCAAGCCTGAATTCTGCTGACCACCTTATTACTGTAGTCTATGAAGGGGGATTCCTGCTAAACGTTCCGAAACATTTCTTTGCAAATATTGGATCGCTGAGTTTTGTTAGTTTTCTAGAATGTGGGGTTAACAGTGGGGTATGGTACTTTGAGAAACCAAGGCACACAAACTAACCGGTGAAAATACATATTATTTTGCATGAAGTCTTCAAAAGAATCTTTCTTAATTCATGCCAAGTTTTGAATGTCTAAGTCAATTCCTTCCTGGTTGGGCCCGGTACTTCTCACTGACCCTTGTAGATCCCTTTGAAGTCACGGAATGAACTCTGTGAATGCATTTTGTTTACATGTGTCAAAGAAAGAATGATCTGTGTAAGCCAACAGGGGAGGCAACTCTGTCGTGCAAGTGATGTCTCTTGGTTGACACAGTGTGTATTTTCTTGTCATTTTTGTCAATCAAACATGAACATTAATTAATTATGCTTAAGTTTGGTGCTCAATCTGTCTACTAATTTCACGACAAATGCTCTTTGGCTTTAGTGACAGGGATTTGTATCAAAATCTAGTAAAGAATGTCTCTGGATTTTAAGCTAAGAATTTAACACGCTAAAGTTCATTATTACCCTTGCCCAAATCAGGAGCCCTGATTTTTGTAGTCACCCTCACTTGCCTTGACTTGATCAGTGGTTGAGGCACATGAGCTAGGGCCTGTTCACTGTTCTAAAGTTGATGGGGAATGAATACAGACTGGCTCAGGAACCGGCAAGTCGGTTGTGGAGCCCCAGTACCATCTCAATTTTGTTAGTATATTTTAAAAATGTGTTTAACTCTTTTTTTTCTTCTTCTTAACACTCCTTCCTTTTATTTTGCACTAAATCTATTCCTTTTTATTCTGAAGCATTTTGGTGATGGCACTGAGATTGCAACAACAACTGTGATCACTACCTTTCCTCCTAGAAGCAGCAATACATTGGTTTCAGTTGTGGTTAGTTGTCGTGCAGGAACGCAGAAGAAGAAGTTATGGTTAAACATGTAAATCTGCTTCGCATCGAGTTACTCTCAGTCTGCCAGGATCTCTGACAATTGCGAACCGCATCTCTTGATGTACAGTCAGTCGCTGATTAGGGATCGCACTGTTGATGAAATACATGTCTTTCTGAGTCTTCTTCTTCTTTTTCTTCTGTGTTGTTACAATTGAATTTTTGAAGAAAATCTTATTGGACGGCAAAAAATATCCTCGCGCCCCCTAATTGGCGTAGAGGCGCGTCCCCCGGGTGGTGGATGGGGGAGCCTTCTCTACTAACTTCTGAGAGAAGGTCGCATCACTCTCGATGCCGTGAACCTAATTAGGATCTTTTTCTTGTTTCTTCTCTATTTCTGCCTCCCCAAAGTCCTTTTACTTTCCTTTTCTCACCCATAACATTCTTCACTTATTACCCTTGTTAAGTGGTTCTGGTATAGAATATAGTCAATGTTTGTAAAGATTTTAGTCAAGCAGTATGTAAGAAATGTTTAGTCCTTTGTACTGGAAACTTGCATTCTCCCAGTAAGGTCATATATTGTACTACGTTGCAAGCCCCTGGAGCAAATTTTTGATTAGTGCTTTTGTGAACAAGAAACACTTAACAAGTGGCTCTATCCCATCTCCCCCCTTTCCCCTATCCCATCTCCCCCCTTTCCCTCGTCGCGATATAACCTTCGTGGTTGAAAACGACGTTAAACACCAAATAAAGAAAGAAAGAAAGAAAGAAAGAAAGAAAGGCAAAAAATATAGGTAGCTAATGTGGAGAGTGCGGGTCTCCGAGCCTGGGGGGTCCGTAGCCGACTTTGTGGTTGTCCAGCCTAGGGGATCCGTAACCGACTGGCTGGTTCTCCAGCCACAGCTAAAAAGATATGTCGGTGTCACTGACACTCACCAGTAGATCTCTATTCTCAGAATGCTCACTCTGAATGTAAAATGTGTATGGCATTTGTTTAAAGTGCTCCGGACAGTGGTAATGGTATGTGTGGTCGAGAGTTCAAGTCTTGCCCTTGCTGATGTTTTTTTAAAAATTTCTGCAATTTATAACCTTTCTAATATTTGTACCTTCTTAACTAACTTTTATTATATTTTTTGCTCTCTTCTTCTTTAGTCCAAAGCATGTATTCCAATGTGTTTGGGTGGTTTCTACCAAAGTGAGGCAAAGATCGCCACAACAAAGCTCATGAGTTAATGATTCCGAATCAGCCATCATTGAATGCACCCACGAACCAAGTAGCATGAATCACTAGTCCCAATTCTAGAAGCGGTATTTATCAACAAAATGCAGTACATGTATATATAAATCATTAAAAACAAAAAACAAAAAACATAGCTTGTGTGAATACTATATGTCCACCAGGTGAGGACAACCAGCTAACATATCAGGATGAAGAGGAAGCTGCCGTCTACTGTGGTGGTGAAGGTCGAGTACGATGTCGAAGAGCCGCCTGCAGCCTCTGATGAGATGGACACAATGCCAAGCAGTAAGTGTGTGACCTGATGTTGTGTGTGACCTGATATTGTGTATTGTGTTACATTCATTGATTGATTGCTTGATACAGGCTCTTGAAATGAAAGTTAATAGCAGTAAGTCGCGTGTTGGGACGATTCACGCACTGGGGGTTCATTATATAGTAAAATGCATACGTGGTGGCAAAATCGGTCGTAAAAAGGGAGTAGTCGTAGAAAGACCCCCCGCGGGTTAGGGAGAGTCCCATATTGGTTGGGACAAGAAAGAATTTACCCGATGCTCCCCAGCATGTCGTAAGAGGCGTTTCTTGTATAGAATATAGTCAATGTTTGTAAAGATTTTAGTCAAGCAGTATGTAAGAAATGTTAAGTCCTTTGTCCTGGAAACTTCTCCCAGTAAGGTCATATATTGTATGCAAGCCCCTGGAGCAATTTTTTGATTAGTGCTTTTGTGAACAAGAAACAATTAACAAGTGGCTCTATCCCATCTCCCCCCTTTCCCCGTCGCGATATAACCTTGAATGGTTGAAAACGACGTTAAACACCAAATAAAGAAGGAAAGAAAGAAAAGAAAGTCGTAGAAAAGGGAGTCGGTAAGGGGGGTGCACTACTGTATCACAGTGGAAAAGGGCATTTTTAATCATAATCTATCACTAGTTCAGGGCCTAGCATTGTAAGCCGTTTGGCTTACTTTACGCCGAAATAACATCTCCAGTACGCAGAACTCGATTTGGTGTACGCCGAAATGCAAAAACCTGTTTTTCCCAAACGGTAAACCCAAACAGTCTCAGCTTTCGTTTTGTGCGCCTTTCGGTTCAATTCTTAATCGGTTTGACAGTTTGATTGAGCACGCACTTCCTCTGGCATCGCGCGAGCATGCTTTGTGCCGGTGTTTTGTGGCTCTAGACTTGAAATAATGTCTCGAAGCGACATTGTTGAACGTGGTCAGCCATTCAGTGACAAAGAATCCAGGTATTCCTGGAAGTGGGAATGGCTGGATTTTGTTCCGAAGGCGGAAGGCAAGTCAGAAAAAGTAATGTGCCGATACGGACTATGGCTCCGAAAGGTTGCTATTTCTGGCAAAGCATACTGTCAGTTGTGCCGGAAAGAAATAGGTTACGCGAACAAGGGCTTCGCTGCTATCACAGGCCACTGTGAAACGCAGATGTTGGTGAAGGCATAATTTAGTTGCTTAATCTCTTTGGGGGGGGGGGGGGGGGGGGGGGGGGGGGGGGGG
>NC_090255.1:5498889-5686389 GCF_037325665.1 Littorina saxatilis
AACTCCTAAATTCACATCCTCCCTTCTATCAAGGAGCATTGCGTGACAGGCTGTCATACGACCTGACTTTCAATAGTTATGATCGTGTTATGCTTTCAGAAGACCCGGAAGCAAAGTATAAGGTGTCTGGAATTTCTTTAGAGTTTGATGTTGTAAACCATCCTGAACTGGCTAGACTTATAGAAAATCAGTACAGTTCTAAGCTGCCTATCTATTATGAAAGAGTGTTGAATCACAGTACACTTTCAAAAAGCCAGGCTGATCCAATCTGGAACATTAACTTGAATACACCAGCTAGGTCAATGAAGGGAATACTTATGTTGTTTGAGGAACCAAAAGATTCATATGAAAGGCAAATAGAAAAGTTTTACAATCCACTAATCAATAGAGTATATTGCACAATTGAAGGGCAGCCAAACCAAATATTTGCATCTGGCATGCTGCCATACCAACACTATGATGAAGCAAGAAAGTACTTTACTGGAGGAAGATTGAAAGACCCAACATCTGATCTTGTGGCTAAAGATCTACATTTACACGGTGTTGGCGTAGAAGATTTCTTGACAAATAAATATGCGTTATGGCTGGATCTCAGAACAACTGACGACAACAAACTGCATGGAAGTGGAAGGCGAATTGAAAACGGATCAGAAGGAATCACAATACAAATTGAAAAGGAAGTAGGGAGTAGTAGTAAATCAGTTAAGATCTACGTGTTTGTTGTGTCAGATGCGCAGTTAAACATCTCTGAAAGCAGATTACAGGATATTGTTTATTGAACGTGTTAAAATGAAGTATCTAGATTTTCTTCCAAAAGATCCACACTGTTCTTTGATTTGTGGGGCAACAGGTTGCGGCAAAACAAGATATGTTTTGGATTTATTACAAACTGTTTACATAAATCACTTTGAACACATAGTCATATTCTGTCCAACCATAAAGCATAACAGAACATACAAGGAGAGAAAATTCATATGGTCTGATCAAAATATATTTATTGTAAATCCTTCTGATCGTCTAAATGTTTGCTTGGAGCATTATTTCGATCTTTTTCAGAACACGCCAACACTGTTTATTATTGATGACTGTGCAGCAGAACGTGACATTGTTAGAAAGAAAAGTGCACTAGCAAAGCTTGCATTCAGTGGACGACATGCATTAATATCAGTTTGGATATTAACACAAAAATACAATGCAGTTCTGAAAGACTTTAGAGAGCAACTCAAAACAATAACATTGTTCTATTCAAAGGACCGTGACAGTTTTGAAGAGTGTCTTCGAGAAAATGATGTCATTGAAAACAAACAGGAGAGAGAAAGAATAAAGAATAATCTGAAATCTTCTAAGCACTCGAAACTGGTTTTAAAAACTGATCAACCAGTTCAGTATGTATGTTTGTAGAAATCCTTGCTAAGTTCTTGTCAAGTTCTTACTCAAGTTCTTGTCAAGTTCTTACTCAAGTTCTTACTCAAGTTCTTGTCAAGTTCTTGTCAAGTTCTTACTAAGTTCTTGTCAAGTTCCTACCTAAGTTCTTACTCAAGTTCCTACCTAAGTTCTTGTTAAGTTCCTACCTAAGTTCTTACTCAAGTTTAATTACTAGATTTTAATTTTATTCTGCATCAAAATAAAATGAACTGTGATGAATTGCTGATGCAGACTGCTACAGATATTGAAATCTGTGACAGTAGGACTATACCTGATAAAAAAGAAAGATTGTATTCACTTGCTGTTTGTGGAAAAACAAAACACTACCTTGGGCAGCAGTTAACTGTGGAAGAAGTACAACATCTTTCCTCAGAAGATATAGAAAAGTATCATGGACGGTATGAATCAGTGCTTGGTTCTAAGATGGTTAGAAGTATTGGACAGACTGTTATAGGTTTGTACACAAAGATTTTTGGACATTTTACACCTCTCGACTCGGAGGAAGACTTAACACATGATCTAACTCATGACCCTGTTGTTTCCAAGTCCCTCGAATCTCTTGCCTGTGGCCTGTATTATCGATTTGGTGCTTTATTAGTACCATTTGTTGCTGGATTAATTACTTTCAAACACATTAATTTTCAGAATAAAAAAGATGACAGATCAGTTGAAGCAGACAGTGGAGCAGACGAAAATACCAGAAGTGAACACAGTGACAAAGAAACCTGGTAGAGTAGAAGCAGGAAAAAAACTAGCCGAATGGAACAGACAAAAAAAGTTAAATCAAAAGGCAAAGCAGAACATTATGTCTGAAGTTGAGCAGACACCAAACATTCCTGAAGTGACTAAGGTCACACAAACTGATCAAGAATTAAAATCTTCATTTCTATCATACAGAAAAGTAGCTGTAGCAGCTGTTGTTGGAGGAGGTGGATACTTGCTTTACAAACTTTGGCAAGGCAAATATAAAGTGTCAGAAAGACCAAAATCAGAAACACCAAAATCAGAAACACCAAAACCAACAAACAAAGCAGTACAAACAATAACAAAGCCCACAGTAGTACCTGCAGTGGATTCATTTCATATGGAATAATTTTAATATTTTAATTTTGATAACATAAAAATGAGTTCTGAAAAGACAATAGTTAATCTAGTTTATCACGCTGCAGTGATTGGAGGCTTGAGTGTAGGTTACACAATGCTGGGTAAAAGTCTCCTCAGAATGAAACCAGCCGACTTGGGAAAGTTAGACTTCGAAGACGGTGCTAAACTAATTGGTGTTGTGACAGCTTCCTTTGCAACAAAAGACTTCCTGGTGAAGCAAGGAATTATTCCAGAAAATATAAACATGTAAGACAATAAAATGGCTAGCTTGGTTATGATGGTGGGAGGTGCGATTGTAAATGCGCTTGCATTTTCTGGCAGCAACTATTTGTTTTCTAAACTGCAAAATGGTGAAGAGAGGGAAAGGCACAACAAAGCCATGGAACAACTGGCGAAAGCACAGGATGAATACGAGAAGAAACGAATTGCGCAGTTAGACTTTATGAATGATAAACTCAGGCAGCAAGGACATGCAAACAAAACCTTTGACAATGTTGATGCAGCCATTCAAGAATACTATCTTGTAACTGGAAAGAAAATGAAGACAAGTGCTCCTCCAAAACTGGGTGACTTTTATCAACCTTCAGAAGAGCAGAAGGTGGGCGAGATTGTTTTCATTGTTATTGGTATGGCTGTTGTTTACTTTATTGCGCGTGCTGTCAAATCTTAATATTCTGTCATTTAAAAAACCATGAGTGATGCTTTGTTATCTAAAATATATTATTCCCCAAAAGGATACTGGAAAGGAAGAACTGCTATTGACAAGCTCAGTGACGCAGCAGGTGTTTCTCAAGATACAGCAAAGAAATGGTTGTCAAAGCAGGCAGTTTGGCAGATCTATTTACCTGCACCAAGAAAAATTACACGACCACACTTTGTTAACATTAAACCGAATGACACTCATCAAATAGACCTGCTGTATTTACCGCATGACACAGTCAGAAGGAAGAAATATAAGTATGCACTGACTGTAGTTGATGTTGCAACAAGATACAAAGATGCTGAACCGTTGACAGAGAAAAGTGCTATAGCTACAGCTGTTGCCCTGCAAGAAATTTACAGACGTGGACCACTAAAGTATCCCAGAATGATTCAGTGCGATGATGGTAAGGAGTTTAAAGGAGCTGTCAACCAGCTTCTGTTAAAACATCATGTTACAGTGAAGAGAGGTATTCCAGGAAACCACAGGTCACAGGCTATTGTTGAGAGCTTTAACAAACAGTTGGCAGAAAAACTGTTTTCATATCAGTACCATCAGGAATTTTTGGACACAGAAAGTAAATTTCGTAACACTGAATGGGTCAAAAGATTACCATCAGTACTTAGAGCAATGAATCTGGAGGTATTTAAAGCTACAGGGTTAAGACCAGTTGATGCAATCAAACAGAAAACAATACCTGTTGCTCCAAAGTCAACAACACCAGTGGCATTACTACCTTTCAATCAGAAAGTCAGATATTTATATGCACCCGGTGAAGCTGAGGGTGACAGCAGGAAGCGTGCAACGGATCCAATCTGGAGTATTGACATTCATGAAATCAAGAGAGTAGTAGAGACAAATCCACCTATATATTACTTGAGAGAACCAGCACCGCAAAGAGCCTTTGTAAAAGAGGAATTACAATTAGTTCCACGTGGTACAAATGTTAAATGATTTTTTATTTCAGATTTTATAGTGTTAACAAAAATGGAAGCTCTGAGAAAGAATTCTAAGCAACTTCATTTTTTTGATTTATATTTTTATTTTGAGTTATAAAATCAAACTCACAGCGATGGAAGACTCTGTATTAGAATCTTTATCGACAGTATTTGACACCGTTGAATTACAAGTAACGGATCCTCAAAATGTGCAGTCCAGTGTGCAAGACGCCATTGAACAAATTCCAAACAATTTGTTGATTGAACCTCCAGTAAAAGTGCAGATAGTCAGTTTAATAAAATACAAAACAGTCAGTGATGAGGTGCTAGAAGTTCATGTTTCAACCAGACAACTAGCACTTAATTCTATGGCAGAATTGAATGGAAACTGGGCAGATGAAATGATGAAACGGTTTGAGCAAGCTGCAGAGGATGCAAAGATGAAAGGATCCGGATGGTCAGAAGGTGAAATTATAAAAATAGAATTGAAGCTAAGTAAATTTGCCCCCATCAGAGGTAGAAGTTACATACCTTTACCTCCTGCTCTTGTCAAAAAACGTGCTGTGCTGAACATAAAGAATGATGATGACAAATGTTTTATGTGGTGTGTTCTGGCAAGACTGTACAGTGTAAAGAAAAATGCAGAAAGAGTGTCTAACTATCATGCATACAGAAATAAACTAAACTTTACTGGTATTGAATTTCCTGTCAGCATTACAAGCATTGACAAATTTGAACAGCAAAACAAACCCATCACCGTAAATGTTTACACGTGGGATGAGGAAGATGAACTGAAACCAGTCAGAATATCAAAGAACTCACCAACGATTGGTGATTGTGATACTAACCATGTTGACATGTTACTAATGACTGATGGTGTAAAATATCATTACACTTTGATTCGTACAATGAGTAGACTGATGGCGAGCACAAGCAATCACAATAGTAAACAAGACTTTTGTAGGCGATGTCTCTTGCGTATTCCATCAATTCATGCAGCACTTATACACAAGCAACATTGTAAGAGCGTTGATGATGCGGTTGTGAAGTTAACAACACCACCGCCAGACAGCAAAGTGTATTTTAAGAATGTATGCAAACTACAGAAAAGTCCTTATGTTGTTTATGCTGACTTTGAATCTATCATTGTGCCATATGAAGGACCTTTACCAAAAGACCTACCTAAAACAGTAACTCTAAGTAATCATCAAGTCTGTTCATATGCATTTATTGTTGTTAGTTCAGATGGTAAACATTCTAAACCGCAATTGTACAGAGGACCTAATGCAGCAAAGAACTTCTTACAGCAAATGAACCAAGTGCGAAATGACTGCTCCAAACAACTGAATCTTTCAGACATTGTTATGAAACCGGAAGACCAAGAACAGTTTAACTCTACCACACAGTGTTGGATATGCGAACAAAGTCTAACACCAAACACAGACAATCCAATAGTAAGAGATCATGATCATGTAAGTGGGCAGTTCCGAGGAGCAGCACACAGCAAATGTAATCTACAATTAAAGTTTGATCCTAAGACTTGGAAGCTTCCAATCTTCTTCCATAACTTGCGCGGTTATGATTCACATCTGATCATGCAGGCAGTAACTGATGAATACAAAGCAAGATGCATTGCGCAGTCTTCAGAAAAGTACATGGCCTTTACTCTGAATAGTTTATACTTCTACGATTCTGCTCAACATCTGATGGGAACACTTGAGTCTTTATCTTCATCACTAACTGCTTTCCCAATCACATGTAAGTACTTTGACAGTGACTTAGTTAGAAAGGGAGTCTATCCATATGAATACATGGATTCGTGGGAGAGGTTTGATGAAGATGAGTTACCACCAAAGGATGCTTACTTCTCACGGCTGAAGGGTAAAGGTATAAGTGACGAAGACTATGAACACGCTAAGACTGCATGGAATAAATTAGGATGTAATACAATGGGTGATTATCATGATCAATATTTGTTGGCTGATGTTTGTTTACTTGCAGATATATTTGAGAATTACAGAAGAACATGTATGAAGCACTACAATCTAGATCCTTCACATTACATATCTGCACCAGGCATGAGCTGGGATGCATTTCTTAGATTTACAGGAGTAAAGATTGACTTGCTATCAGATCTACCTACACTTCAGATGATTGAAAATGGACTACGTGGAGGAATCAGTATGGCTTCACACAATTACTGCAAAGCCAACAACAAATACTTGGACGACTTTGATCCTATGAAACCTTCTAATTACATCATGTATCTAGATGCAAACAATTTGTATGGTTGGGCAATGTGTCAGACGCTTCCACTTCGGAACTTTAAGATCTATTCAGGACCATTTTCACAATGTGTTGTGCTGACAATATTAAAAGCAGGCCCAGACAGTCGAAAGGGATGGATACTAGAAGTTGACTTAGACTATCCACTATCACTTCATGATCTACATAATGATTATCCTTTAGCGGCTGAGAGGTTAAAAGTAAACCCAAGAGAACCTCCAAAGCTGGTGCCCAATCTGTTTCACAAAAAGAAGTATGTGTGTCACTACAGACTGTTACAGTTTTACATTAGACATGGATTAATTTTGAAGGCTGTTCATCGTATAATTTTATTTGATCAAGAACAGTTTATGAAACCTTACATCATGAAAAACACAGAACTGAGAACCAAAGCCGCTGATGCATCAGAGAAAGACTTTTTTAAACTGATGAACAACAGTTGCTTTGGTAAGACAATGGAAAACCCACACAAGAGAAAGGATGTTAGACTTGTTACAAGAGAAAATGAGGCCATCAAGCTGACATCCAAACCACAGTATCAAGACTTTAAATACTTTCATGAACAGCTGTATGGTATCTTAATGAAAAAACTTGTAGTCAAGCTTGACAAACCAGTATTCATAGGCTTTACTGTGCTAGAGTTGTCAAAACTGTTGATGCTTGAGTTTTTGTATGATTATTTGAAACCAAGATATCCCAAATCGAGAGTACTTTACACAGACACAGATTCATTCTTACTTGACATTCCAGCGGATGACATTTACAAAGATCTAGAAGCTGAAAGTCCTGCAGTAAAAGGAAAAGATTCTTTTTATGACACTTGCGACTACCCTAAAGAATCACCATTGCACTCAAATGTTAACAAGAAGGTTATTGGAAAGATGAAAGATGAAATGAATGGGAAGATAATTAAGGAGTATGTTGGATTGCGTGCAAAGATGTACAGTGTTGCAAGTGAGAAAGGGGTGGTTAAAAAAGCAAAGGGTGTAAGCAAACAGGTTGTAAAGTCGAGCATATCGCATGATAACTACAAGGAAGCACTGTTTCAGAAGCGAGTGTTTCACCATGACAACCCTAAGATCAGTTCCGCGCTTCATCAGATCAACACAACTATTGTAAACAAGAAATCTTTAGATGCTAATGACACAAAGCGCGTTTATTCATCACCAGAATATTCTTATGCAATTGGGCACTGGAGAATAAACGCGACTCCAAATAGTCTGAGTGTGTAATAAGATTTTTTGTCAATCGGGAAAACCCGCTATGACAGCTTTGTTCTGACTGCAGCGGGGAAAAGGAAGTTGCTTGCGTTTGGGAAGTGTTTGTGAAAGGGGAGTACTAGGCTTTGTTGAGTTTCAAAGCAGCCACCAAGTACACTTGTCAAAGCTTGAATCAATAAACAAGTCATTTGCATAAAGTGCGCTCGGCGGCCGCCTGAAAAGGCAGCCTTTAGAAGTTGTTTGACGGGTTGGAAGAAACATCAATAGCAGGCAATACAAAGACCTGGCGCTCCAGCCTGGAGCGCTCTGCTCAACCGTGACTGACTTCTCACAACTGAGTGTAGTGACGGGTTGGAAGAAACATCAATAGCAGGCAATACAAAGACCTGGCGCTCCAGGCTGGAGCGCTCTACTCAACCGTGACTGACTTCTCACAACTGAGTGTTTTCTACCTGAGAGGATCGTGTTTGGAGTTGTAGTGGTTCTTGCATGGGAGAAGTCCAATATTTTCTGATCTCCTCATTACTTTCAAACATTGTCTTCAAATCTTTTCTCAGAGAGTAGATTTCAATGAAAGACAGACCAACTGTAGAAAACCTGCTAAAGTATGGTTTCAGCAAACGAGCAATCTCTCTCAGTTTGCGTGAATAAGCTGGTGAGATGCCAATGTTTGCCTGCAACCACTCTTCCCACTTGTTTTTGTGAATTCCTCGTTCCTTTTCTTCCTGAAAGAATTTGAAAGATGCATCCAGAAGAGAACCATACTGAAGGTTAAAACACATACTGGTGGCCTCCTGTCTTTGAATCTGCCTGTATCCTTCCTTCAGCTTTTCAATAGCAGCATCTGATGACCCTATTTTCTCTGAGGAAAAAAAGAAAACTTCTTTCCTAACTGTCTTACTCACATCAACCTCTTTTGACTGCAAGTATTGATGGAGTTCTTCTGGTGACATAACCTTTCGTTTTTTCACCTGCTCCCCATACAGAGATGTCAGTTTTCTTTTTGGTTGGGAGAGAAATCTAGGTAGTTTCCTACTTTCTGATGGCCCTTCTCTTTTCATTCTATTCAATACATCAACATAATTATTATGATGAAATATATGCTCCTCAATGATGCCAAGTTGTTCTACACTCCATCTGCTTTGTTGATCCATATCTTGAGGAAGAAGTTCTCTCTCTAATTCTTCAGAAATGCTATCTTGACTCTCACAGAAAACACAACCGCACGGCAGGCGAGTCCGGAATGAAATGACAAAATCACCAGGCTATGTTACAATCAATACCAAGTGGTGGGCGGACGTGACGTAACTGTTGCTATCACATGATTTAATCTTGTCTTGCCATTGGAGGAATCAGTATAGAAGACAAGCTTGCTGTTTGTTTTTACCAGATCAATACGGTAGTTATGGCTAGCCGACCGACGGGCAGATTGGATCAATACGCACGCTGGCTGCAACTAGTTAATATTTCAATGGAAACTAAATTTAGCGTTGCACAGAGAGAAAGGGAGAATGTACGTTCTGGGTTACTGATTCCGACAGACCCGGCATTGGTTCAAAACAACCTTACTTTACTGTATTTTTTTTTGTATGGATTTATGCAGTATTTTTTTGATTTTGTCGCATGTTTCATTTTAGTAAAAGTTTAGTCCAGAAGCCTATTTTGCGTTAATATTTAGGGTCTGTCGGAATCGGTGAGCCAGAACGTACATTCCCCCTTTCTCTACACAATAATTATTCAAAGTTGTTGCGAAACAACACTGCAACACCTTTACTTCCATAGTCGCATCCTGCTACAAAACACTCAAAGCCCCACTGTGATCTTACAGTGTTCTCCTGATCGTATTTCAAATGTGTCTCTTGCAACAAAAATATGTTACCGTTTTGCTCTCTCAAAAAAGGTAGTTTGTTGAAATGCTTGGTGCCATTTGGTTTAGTGAAGTAGACAAACCGTGAAAACAAAAACACCAGACTTACTGACACTGACCACAGGCGGAGGTATCGTCCACTGGACTACTAGTAGTCCAGTGGACGATACCTCCGCCTGTGCACTGACACAGTACGAGACACCATGGGAGAGAAAATAGAACGAACAAACAATAAAACAATGGCAATACTGCCGCGTTTAAAAACCGCTCGTGACAGCCACGACACCGGAATCTTCGCCATTACAGAAGCACGACTGAAAGTTACACACATTACGCACCATTGGCTATTACAAGTCATGTGTTAAAAGGTGTAGTCTTCGGAATGCCGTGCGTGGCTGGACAACCACAAAGTTGGCTACGGACCCCCCAGGCTCAGAGACCCGCACTCTCCACAAGCTACCTATATTTTTTGCCGTCCAATAAGATTTTCTTCAAAAATTCAATTATAACAACACAGAAGAAAAAGACTCAGAAAGACATGTATTTCATCAACAGTGCGATCCCTAATCAGCCACTGACTGTACATCAAGAGATGCGGTTCGCAATTACGGTCAGAGATCCTGGCAGAGTAACTCAGACCTGTTTACCCCCATAAGTGTTTTGGAGTAATGCTCAGCCCAAAAAATAGTAATCCTGGCACAAAAATAGTAATCATCCAGCATTCGTCGCCAATTACAGCGCACATGACAACTGTGTCTGCGAAACGCAATCATGCACATAAAAATTATATCCATCATTCACAAACAAAACATATCAGTCACTTTTTGTAGTCATCATAATTTCAAAGAAGATCACATCAAAAGCACATGCATCACTGATTTTTTTTCTTTTGCTCGTAGTAGGCCTTTTTCAGTGTGTCAAGCGCTTCTCTACTGTACTTGCGCATGCCGAATGAGTGAGGGCGAGACTTCACCACTAGAAGGCTCTCCAGCGTCTCATCAGACAGACATGATCTCTGGTCAGTCCTGTGCTTTTTCACCCCATTTTGCCATTGAAAAAAACAATGCCAAACATGTGAATTGATAAAAAAAATTAAAAAAAATTTAAAAAAAATTTTACTTTTTTTTTAAAACTTTTTTTTTTATTTATGAAAATCGTAGTCTTGACACGGATAGCGGAATGGCGTATTTTTTGCAGAAAATCGTAATAAATTACGCCAATATCGTAAGGGTAAACAGGTCTGGTAACTCGATGCGAAGCAGATTTACATGTTTAACCGTAACTTCTTTTTCTGCGTTCCTGCATGACAACTATAACCACAACTGAAACCAATTTATTGCTGCTTCTAGGACGGAAGGCAGTGCCAGTGATCACAGTTGTTGTTGCAATCTCAGTGCCATCACCAAAATGCTTCACTGTTCACAATAAAAAGGAACAGATTTAGTGCAAAATAAAAGGAAGGAGTGTTAAAAAGGATCCAGATTCACCTTCGTCAAATGTTCGTGAGTTCCAATCTTCGCGAGTTTGTTGAAGTGGTGACGTCACATCCCGTCACCACTTTCCAATTTCGGTCCAGGTTTACGCAAAGTTCTTCGTGCGCGTTCCTCTGTTTTTCTTAAAGGCATATGTACGCGCTCCCGTGTTTACAAAGTGTAGTTTGCCCATAATCGATGTCAAACGCACCATAAGACCATGTAATGACGATATGTCGCCATGCGCGGACCATATACATGCATTACAGCTTGTTTTAGAGTCTCAAAAACTTTGGATGTAAACAAAGACGCGGAGTTATTTCCCTTGCGTCAACGCTACCTCTGTTGGCAAATCTATAAATAGGACGATCCAGATCAAAATGAAAATTAACATATCTCAACATTGAAGGGGTCCTAGACCACAATATTTTGCAGGGAACTTAATTTAGCATGTCTCCAGCTGTTGGTAAAGCAATTAGCGTGTATAGTCATCGAGTACATATGGCTTTAAATGCAACCCATGATCCAATTGTTGAACCTTTGTGTATGGACGACATTTTTAATAATCAATATTTGTTTTGTGCACTTGAGGCTTGATGGATCTATGGCTTTGTCAGTATGTGTTAGCTAATGTTGGTAAAATACCCATTAACATTATTTAGGACAATGAGACACACACACACACACACAGTAACCACCATCCCCTAAAAACAAAACAACAACAGACAAACAAACACAAAAACCAACAATGCATATGTTAGGCGCGTTTGATCGATCTGCGCGATCGCGCTGCGCGTTTGGTGGATCGATCAAACGCGCACACATCGATCGATGTGTGCGCGTTTGATCGATACAAAGAATACACGAATCGTTAAAACGCGCAGCTCTTATATACTTGCGCATTTGGACGATCCGTCTCACAAATCACCATCGTACTACGCACACACACGTCTGCTGGCAATGACCGGAAGTTATGACCGGAAGTAGGCCCAGCTATAAGTGTCTAAACAGTAAGTGCGCGCGTGTGTGGGTGTGTGTCTGGGTGTGTATGTGTCTGGGTGTATGTAAGTGCATGTTTGTGTGAGTGTGTGTGTGTGTGTGTGTGTGTGCCGGTGTGTGTCTCTTAGGCGGTTCACAACCGTATTCAATTGAACTTTTCGCTTGACATCAAGCTTTATTTGGGACACATGGCTGATGTATCTGCCTCCACTGTGACTTGCAGTGTGTGCCTAAACCTCTCATCAGTTAAACGAATGAAGAGAGAATGAAGCAATCAAGAGAGAATGAAGCAATAAAACTAACTTGAGCCTATGTGAATAGAGCTCAGCAGTAATCAAAAACAACAAAAAAGGAGCTGAATTGTAATCAAAAACGTTGTTGGGGTATATTTCGGAACATTCCTGTATTTGAAACTTTTCACTTCCGGCGTGCGATGTGTGTGTGTGGTAGGGACTTACTTTGTGACAGATCGTCCAAACGGCGCAAGTATAAGAGCTGCGCGTTTCAACGATTCTTGTATTCTTTGTATCATAAGTTCTTTGCAACCACCAAACGCGCACACATCGATCGATGTGTGCGCGTTTGATCGATCCACCAAACGCGCAGCGCGATCGCGCAGATCGATCAAACGCGCCTAACACATACCTATGCCTACACCAGCACATGCTGAAGGACTATGAGTATGAGTAACAAACACATACTTGGCGGCATACTTTTGTGTGCTGGCGTATATTGATTTATACAAGATGTCATCCCTGGAATGTTATGAATATATATACTATGTGATCCAGACACTGAGACAGGACCAACAAGTCAGTCACAGGAGCGAACAAAGCGACTGCTGACCCCCCCCCCCCCCCCCCCCCCCCAAAAAAAAAAGCCCTCTCTCTCTGCATTCGCTGCTTTCAGAATGCCATAATTTAATGCAAAATCGTAAAACGTGCTGATCTTCGAACGTTTAATGCTGGGTACACAAGCAACACTGAAACAAAAAATTCTGAAAAGCGAACCACACGCGGCACTTGGCAGGATATGTCGCCCGTCGACTGAAGTTCTGAGTTTTGTGTGGGTATCCGTGTTCGTGCACTAGGCCTCCAAAATGAACAGTTTACAGATGCACTGTCCACAGAAGCGTCGTAAAGATATTAAACTTTAACACTGCGCACATAAAACATATTTTTAACGAAAGTTATGAAAAGGACTAAAAGAACTCACGAAGATTGCTGATTGAGGTTCGTCAAACAGGCCTTTTTCCCCACGCATATCCCGATCTTCGGCAAGCAGAGATGGGTGCGAAAAACCAAGCGCATGCGCATTGAGGCACAAAGTTAAAAATAGAGAGGAAATCCCCACGACCGACGAATATAGAGAATGTATGTATGTCTCTGGTCTGACGAAGGTTGAATCTGGATGTCCCTACTAACAAAAATAAGATGGTAGGGCTCCAAAACCGACTTGCCGGTTCCCGAGCCACTCCGTATTCATTCCCCATCAACTTTGGAACAGTGAACAGGCCCATGGCCATGATTCGATTTCGAGCGCAGAAATTCGTGCCGAGTGTTTTACGCATGCGATCCGAGGGTGCAAGGTTTGCTGGGATATATGAACATCTGAATTGAGTAAGATTCCATGCCAATTATAATACTCTTGCCGTTTAAATTCATCCTTGTTTTATTTTACCGCTGCGTCTTGTATTTGTTTGAATTAGGCAAAAAAGACATGTCCATGGAGGGGAGGTCACTACCACATGTTTCCGGTATCAACGCAGATTTCGCGACTTCACAGGAATGCAAACTCGTGCCATAAATTGTTATAAAGCCATCGGTTAAACGGCAATGACTGAGCCTTTCACACAGCGGACACATAGCTTCAAGGAACGGTGAGTGGTTTCGACAGGTAGTTTGAAAAAGGAACAAAATCCGCTAAAAGCCTCACACTCACAGTCACGACAGTGGGTCCTGCGGGTCGGGTCACTACCCCGGACTACCCCGGACTACAAGAAATGTTTGGACAACAAAGACAGATTTTTTTTAATTTTTTTTATTCAATTAATAAAACACAACAGATCATGTGATGCCACAATCTATTGATTTACAAAACCCAGACTTTGTGCCCCGGACTGCCCCGGACTACCCTGGACTACCCCGGACTACAAGAAATGTTTGGACAACAAAGACAGATCATGTGATGCCATAATCTATTGATCTGTGTTTATCTCCGAGTACGCTAGTACTAGGGCTCAGCAGACGTGTGTGTGTCTGTCTGTCTGTCTGGACTTAACAGCTTATTGCTGGGAAACTACTGGGCGCATAAATATAGCGTCATAAAAAGATTACGTCACGGTGGAAAGTCTGTCTGTCTGGACTTAACAGCTTATTGCTGGGAAACTACTGGGCGCATAAATATAGCGTCATAAAAAGATTACGTCACGGTGGAAAGTCTTTGACGTCAATTAATGCATCATCCCTGTAGTTTTTTTCTCTCGCGCGGTGTGTGTGTGTGTGTTCATTTTGTGCACATGTGTTAGTGTTACTGTTTGTGTGTGTGTGTGTGTGTGCGTGCGTGTGCATGAGTCTGTACTCGTGTGTGTGTGTGTGTGTGTGTGTGTAAGAAAGAGAGAGGGAGTGTGTGTGTGTGAAGAGTACTCGGGTCCAGCGCGAGCGTTTTTTATCAAGCTGTCGAACTCACAGAATGAAACTAAACGCACTGCTTTTTTCACCAAGACCACATACTCGTAGTTTCGTCAGTCCGCTCGTGGCAAAGGCAGTGAAATCGACAAGCCATGCAGAATAGTGCGGTAGTGGTCGCGCTGAGCATGATAACATGCTCAGCGTTCGACACTAGCGGGGGCGGGGGGTGGAACACCCCAGAGTCATGTGTTCCGCCCCAAACATTGCTGAAGCTTGGGGCCCACTCCGCCCCAGGATAAATTCCAACAATGAAAAACCAAAAATTCTAATGCCAGAGCCAATCACTAAAAATCGCCAGTCAAAGTCGTCACTGAAATTTGCGTTACGATCAATGCCGCAGTCAAGAAAAGAAAACATTGAAATCGTCGAAGGACAATGCCGCAAGGGAAATAACTCCCAGATGAGATTGCGCTCTTTAGCGTGAGAGATAAGTATCGTCGTCAAATGCCAAACGCAAAATGTGGCGACACATCCCTCGTGTAAAAAGACATGGAAATGAAGATTCAAGATGAAGAACAGGGTGGAGAGAAACAAAAAAAGGAGACCGATGCAGCCAAAAGCGCGAAGCGCTGTCGTAATTTCAATGTCAAATGGTTGAAAGAATTTCCCTGGCTTCAGTACGATGAAGAAAAACAGACAATGCATTGCCGCACGTGAATACTGAGAGTGGGCCCCAGATTTTTGTTTTCCGCCCCAGCAATTTCCATCTCTGGGGCCAGTGGGGCCCCAGGCCAAATAAGTTAGTGTCGACCCCTGATGCTTTTACCGCTTTTATGTGAAATCAGTGGGGACAAGGCAGATGAGACACAGTTCACACAATTAACAATAACATACAAGCAAAAAACAACAGAGTCAATGCATAGTGTTGCTGCAGTAGGCCACCGAAGTGACAATTATTTTATTAAATTCTGTAATTATTTTACCTTACCTATGTTTTTCAAGAATAGATAGTTGATTGCCCAACCTGTTAATTAATTTAGTTGGGGATTCTCATGGAATCCAACAATTGAATTTTATTATAAAATCTAGAGAGTCCATAAAGCTTTTGGGGCTGTTCCGCCATAACGCTGACAATTGAAACGTTAGTTTGATATTATTTAGATATATGTTTATGCCAGATGCCACAGTCGCCGGCTGCTCAGCCCAAAAACCGCTCAGGGCGAAAGGGAAGTAGTCTGGACCTGGTGCAACTGTGGACTATAGCTACGGTTTCGGTTCCAGACCAATCAATAATGGGACTGCACCGAAGCTCAAACGGTGGTGCCAGCACACCCTGGCAGCATGCAGAATAAAAATTGTCAGAATCAAAAGTGAATAGGAGCCAATAAGGGCATGTAATGTAATAAACCATGGACAGAATTATGTTTCTAAATCGATTTCGGACAATCAATTTTAATAATAATTTTCATATTCTTAATTTTCAGAGCTTGTTTGTAATCCAAATATAACATATATATATATATGTATATGTTTTTGCAATCAGAAAATGACGAAGAATAAGATCAAATTATTTTGACTTGACTAAATGTAACAAAACACATCATCGGGGCGCACAGATCAATCAGTGCTAACAAAAAACAAACAAAAAGAAAAACAAAACAAATGAGTATTTAACACAACAATAAATATCGATTTAAAAGACAATCAATAACTGAATGAAATTGAAATCATACACGTACATCATACTACATAGGGAAAAGAATCTATCTATATACATATAATAAAAGAGAGTGTCTGTCTGTGTGTCTGTGTGTCTGTGGTCGCCATACCTCTGAGATGGCAAGAGGCAGGAACAAGATAGTGTGCATGTACACTCCCTAGGTGCCGCAGATGTGCACCTGGGTTTTAGTTTCTCCAGACATTGTTTCCTTCCTCGGATAATGACCCTCCCCATCTATCAATACAGTCTACATAGTGCAAGGGAGGTAAGTCATGCTTTGTCACCCACGGAAGGGAGGTAACTCTCATCAAACCAGTATACCGTGTAATTCTCAAGGGTTACCCCCCGCCCGCTATCATCCCGCCCCCCCCCCCCCCCACACACACACACACACTAACCCTGCCCCCTGCTGTGCAAGGCCAGTTCAGTGCCTGGTGTTCACATGTAGCAAGCACATAATGCCAGTGATATTACAGACTCTCTATCGCTCCTATGAGGAGAAGAAATGAAGAAGAAAAAGTTAACCGGACAGTTCAGGAAATTTCTAGAAGCAAAGGGAGGTAACTCTTACTTTGTATACATTGAAGGGAGGTATCTTTTCTAATGCAGGCACGCCTGATCAGTCTTTACAGAATATATAGAGTCGATGTTAGACCTGGTTTTCAAGTATCTAGAATTTTCCTAAGAAAAGGAGATAACTCAAGTCAAAAGTTTTTCCTTTCTCAGATTATGGACCTCCCATTTATTGAATACAGCCTATATGGTGCAAGACCAGTTCAGTGCCTACTGTTCACCTGTAGCAAGCACATCATGCCAGTGATATTAGAGACTCGCTGTTGCTCCTATGAGGGGAAGAAATGAAGAATGAAAAATTAACTGGACAGTTCCGGAAATTTCTAGAAGGTAAGGGAGATAACTCTTTTTTGTCTGTAGCAAGCACATCATGCCAGTGATATTAGAGACTTGCTATTGCTCCTATGAGGGGAAGAAATGAAGAATGAAAAATTAACTGGACAGTTCCGGACATTTCTAGAAGGTAAGGGAGATAACTCTTTTTTGTCTGTAGCAAGCACATCATGCCAGTGATATTAGAGACTTGCTATTGCTCCTATGAGGGGAAGAAATGAAGAATGAAAAATTAACTGGACAGTTCCGGAAATTTCTAGAAGGTAAGGGAGATAACTCTTTTTTGTCTGTAGCAAGCACATCATGCCAGTGATATTAGAGACTTGCTATTGCTCCTATGAGGGGAAGAAATGAAGAATGAAAAATTAACTGGACAGTTCCGGACATTTCTAGAAGGTAAGGGAGATAACTCTTTTTTGTCTGTAGCAAGCACATCATGCCAGTGATATTAGAGACTTGCTATTGCTCCTATGAGGGGAAGAAATGAAGAATGAAAAATTAACTGGACAGTTCCGGAAATTTCTAGAAGGTAAGGGAGATAACTCTTTTTTGTCTGTAGCAAGCACATCATGCCAGTGATATTAGAGACTTGCTATTGCTCCTATGAGGGGAAGAAATGAAGAATGAAAAATTAACTGGACAGTTCCGGACATTTCTAGAAGGTAAGGGAGATAACTCTTTTTTGTCTGTAGCAAGCACATCATGCCAGTGATATTAGAGACTTGCTATTGCTCCTATGAGGGGAAGAAATGAAGAATGAAAAATTAACTGGACAGTTCCGGAAATTTCTAGAAGGTAAGGGAGATAACTCTTTTTTTGTATCCAAACAAAGGAGGTAAAGCTAATGATAATGGGATAGCGAGCGTCTTAAATTGCTACAGGGCTCCGCTTACTCCCGGGCGAAGCCGGGCTTAACTGCTAGTAAAAAATAAAGGGAAAGCGTGTGCTATCATTCCCAGGAACTCTAATATCAAATTTCATAAAGATCGGTCCAGTAGACTCTGATGTCAAATTTCATAAAGATCGGTCCAGTAGTTTAGTCTGAATCTAGTTTGAATCGCTCTACACACACTCACACACACACACACACACACACGCACAGACACACACACACACACACACACACACACACACACACACACACACACACACACACACAATCGTCCGTGTGCGTGCAGTCAGGGGCAGTCCGGGGTAGTCAGGGGCAGTGGTTGAAAATAAACTTGTTGACTTGACTTAAAATTGTGTGTCTGGGTTTTGTAAATAAACACAGGTCAATAGATTGTGGCATCACATGATCTGTCTTTGTTGTCCAAACATTTTTTGTAGTCCGGGGCAATCCGGGGCACAAAGTCTGGGTTTTGTAAATCAATAGATTGTGGCATCACATGATCTGTTGTGTTTTATTAATTGAATAAAAAAAAAATAAAAAGGCAAAAAAAAAAAAAAAGATCTGTCTTTGTTGTCCAAACATTTCTTGTAGTCCGGGGTAGTCCGGGGCACAAAGTGACCCGACCGGGGTCCTGCTAATTACCGTCAACTGACAACTACCGTCAACTGCCGTTACGGAACTATAGCGTCAACTTTTTGTGTGTCTTGAACTTCTTTTTTTTCTCCTAAATGCAAGTGGCTGAGTTCGAAACTTGCGAAGGTAGCGGAATCGGTATACAGACGTTTTGCACTTTGACGATTCGCCACAAGGAAAAAGTTCGAATCGTCAGCAAAAGGTGCGAATCGTCATAATGATAGGTGCGAATCGTCACAAGGAAAAAGTTCGAATCGTCAGCATAATAAGGTGCGAATCGTCATAGTCATAAGTGAGCGATTTTGGTGTTGTTGTTTGGCGCAAAGTAAGAATCCGGGGCAGAGTTGGAATAATCCGGATTTCCCGAAACCTCATTTGATTTCCAACAAAGCGCCGCATTTCCGGAAACGAGCTGCCTCGTTCTAGAAATGGCAACCCTTCGACTGCGGACAACGCGCCACCCTTCCTGTTGCGACCCATCTCGTCACCGGCGCTTTTCCGGAAATGACCTGCGCTTTGTTGGAATTCCAACAATGGCCGCCATTGTAGGAATTCCAACTTTGCGCTACGCGATTCTAGAAATGTACCGCGCGCATAGTGAGAATTCTGCTCTTTCTTAGAATGCGATGTAAAATGATACAAGTCATGATGGCCTATAATGATCCTTATGTTTTAAAGTGATCAATGCTTAGCCAGTCTTGAAAAAGCAGATGCAATGTATAACGCACCAAACCAACCGCATTACAAAAAGCAAAAACACTTTTGATAACTTCGGCGGGCTGTAACACAGTTCAACAACCCATGCCAGAGACTATAGAGTATACAGATCTGTATACTCTATAGTCTCTGACCCATCCCACTCGACCAAAACGCACCAATTTTACGTAATTTTTAACGTTTCAGATCTTACATTTTACAACAACAAAAACACAACAAGAGTGTTCCGATATAACTTTTCACTGGTAACTATCGATTGCAATAATTTTTTACTCAGTCCAGACTGCTCAGTCTTAACCAGAGAGTATGTCTCTGGTCTTAACTGATTATATTAAACTCACACAGTCTCTCTGGGCTGCAGAGACAGCATTACGTCCCTTTACTGAGTAGGCTCTTGTCACTGCATGGTAATCTAGGCTCTTGAAACGTAATGTGCAAGTCTGTGCGCTATATTGATGTGATTGATTGTTGCAAAATGTTGATTCAAATTAAAGATGATTTTAGCCTGTTGTAACAAACTAACACTCTACTCTGAGAATAAAAAATCATTGTGTTCAAAATAGATCGAGACAGCAGCAATTAGCTTGCTGCATGCGCTGAGTGTCACTGTACCCCCACACCCCCAATTCAAGACTTCCTCTGTATTAGACCTTGCTTTTTCATATACCTTATTCATGACCTGTGATAAGGGTATACTTTTTTGTGCCAGTCGAAGGGTTGCCATTTCTAGAACGAGGCAGCTTGTTTCCGGAAATGCGGCGCTTTGTTGGAAATCAAATGAGGTTTCGGGAAATCCCGATTATTCCAACTCTGCCCTGGATTCTTACTTTGCGCCCAACACTTCCTTTCAAGCGTTTCTGCTTCGGCAGTATTTTTGGTGAACCGTCAGTGAGTGGCGACTCAGTCAGTGCGCTATCTGTATTGGGTGAGCGCGCTCGGCGAAAAATAACAGACCAGTATTTAAATACAGATTAACACGCACACACACATACACTCAGTCTCTCTCTCTCTCTCTCTCTCTCTCTCTCTCTCTCTCTCTCTCACTACAAACTAAGAAACACACACACATATCATATCATATATATATATATTTTTATTCTTTGTTATTTTTCCATATTTGTTTGTATATATATTATATATATATGTTCGCGTATGCATTTCTGGATCTGCAGGCTGGTACAGAGCTACTATACCTTTAGGCTTTTTAAAATTTTCCTTGTTTTAACCTAATTTTTTGGTTAAAACTTGTCTAAATTTCAAAAAATTTTCTTCATAAATATCAGGTCCACATTTTGGCCTTAAATCAAAGTTTCCCTTCACAGATATCCCTTTGGGGTTGTCAGATGAGGGTAGTCTCCCTTGCCAACATAAGCTACCATTCAGAGAGTGGTTGGCTTCTTAGTTGGATACCATGGGTTGACGCCTTACGTCATCAGTACCACATGACCACTGGTAAAACACATAAGTGTCGAAACACGTGTCTGGTTTAAGTACCAAAAACAATTATCCTCCTCAGGACTAGACGTTGTGATACGTCCTCCACAGAAGGACTTTGCTCTTAAGTCTTGGTCCCCCTTGAGGAGGGTCTGATGCTCCCAATAGGCTGTCTGTGAAGGGATACTTTCTTCTTACTCTTCTTCTGCTTGAGAGAATTAAACAAATCTCGGAAGAAAGTCTCTGCTAACTTTCAACTATCGATTGTTTTTTTTCACAATTTCTTTAGTTTTAACCCTATTAAAGATATAAGACAATGACGTTTCGCACATCTTGGAAAAAAAGTATGAAACGTCATTCTGAAAAGTGCGAAACGTCATAAGTAAAATGTGCGAAAAGACATAAAAAGTGCGAAACGTCATGTCCAAGTTGTAGATTAAGTGCGAATCGTCCGAAGTGCGAACCGTCAAAAGTGCGAAACGTCTGGTATTCGCGGAATCGCCATTTGGGGCGACAAGCACGGGATTTTTGTGATTCACGAAGTAGAAGTGGATGACTAGGACAAAGTGAAGTATTGGACATGCCTTTGAAAAGTAAGCCTGATTCATGCTACATGCACCCTTATATTTGTGTTGAGAGCCGGATTATCGACGAAATCAATGAAACAATTTCAATGCAAGGGAGGTAACTCTTGTTACTCGAAAGCACAAGTATTGATGACGTCATGTGATTAGTGCTTCCGCTCCTTCGTAAATCCTCGCAAACACGAAAATAAAGCCATGAACGGTGAAAGTTGCAAATATAAGTCATGATTGCAAACAATTATGTAAAAAAAACACAATCTAAGGACGAATATTCTTATTTCTGATGAGGTTTTCGGAGACAAGTAGTACCGCCCCAAATGGCGATTCCGCTACCTTCGCAAGTCACTTTTTCGAATTCAGCCACCTGCATTTTGGGGAAAAAAAGTTCAAGACACACAAAAAGTTGACGGTAGTTGACGGTAGTTGCTGATGGTTTTTTTTAAATTTCTGCAATTCATAACCTTTCTAATATTTGTACCTTCTTAACTAACTTTTATTATATTTTTTGCTCTCTTCTTCTTTAGTCCAAAGCATGTATTCCAATGTGTTTGGGTGGTTTCTACCAAAGTGAGGCAAAGATCGCCACAACAAAGCTCATGAGTTAATGATTCCGAATCAGCCATCATTGAATGCACCCACGAACCAAGTAGCATGAATCACTAGTCCCAATTCTAGAAGCGGTATTTATCAACAAAATGTAGTACATGTATACATAAATCATTAAAAACAAAAAACAAAAAGCATAGCTTGTGTGAATATTATATGTCCACCAGGTAAGGACAACCAGCTAACATATCAGGATGAAGAGGAAGCTGCAGTCTACTGTGGTGGTGAAGGTCGAGTACGATGTCGAAGAGCCGCCTGCAGCCTCTGATGAGATGGACACAATGCCAAGCAGTAAGTGTGTGACCTGATGTTGTGTGTGACCTGATATTGTGTATTGTGTTACATTCATTGATTGATTGCTTGATACAGGCTCTTGAAATGAAAGTTAATAGCAGTAAGTCGTGTGTTGGGACGATTCACGCACTGGGGGTTCATTATATAGTAAAATGCATACGTGGTGGCAAAATCGGTCATAAAAAGGGAGTAGTCGTAGAAAGACCCCCCGCGGGTTAGGGGGAGTCCCATATTGGTTGGGACGAGAAAGAATTTACCCAATGCTCCCCAGCATGTCGTAAGAGGCGTTTCTTGTATAGAATATAGTCAATGTTTGTAAAGATTTTAGTCAAGCAGTATGTAAGAAATGTTAAGTCCTTTGTCCTGGAAACTTCTCCCAGTAAGGTCATATATTGTATGCAAGCCCCTGGAGCAATTTTTTGATTAGTGCTTTTGTGAACAAGAAACAATTAACAAGTGGCTCTATCCCATCTCCCCCCTTTCCCCTATCCCATCTCCCCCCTTTTCCCGTTGCGATATAACCTTGAATGGTTGAAAACGACGTTAAACACCAAATAAAGAAAGAAAGAAAGAAAAGAAAGTCGTAGAAAGGGGAGTCGGTAAGGGGGTGTACCACAGTATCACAGTGGAAAAGGGCATTTTTAATCATAATCTATCACTAGTTCAGGGCCTAGCATTGTAAGCCGTTTGGCTTACTTTACGCCGAAATAACATCTCCAGTACGCGGAACTCGATTTGGTGTACGCCGAAATGCAAAAACCTGTTATTCCCAAACGGTAAACCCAAGCAGTCCCAGCTTTCGTTTTGTGCGCCTTTCGGTTCAATTCTTAATCGGTCTGACAGTTTGATTGAGCACGCACTTCCTCTGGCATCGCGCGAGCATGCTTTGTGCCGTTGTTTTGTGGCTCTAGACTTGAAATAATGTCTCGAAGCGACATTGTTGGACGTGGTTGGCCATTCAGTGACAAAGAATCCAGGTATTCCTGGAAGTTGGAATGGCTGGATTTCGTTCCGAAGGCGGAAGGCAAGTCAGAAAAAGTAATGTGCCGATACGGACTATGGCTCCGAAAGGTTGCTATTTCTGGCAAAGCATACTGTCAGTTGTGCCGGAAAGAAATAGGTTACGCGAACAACGGCTTCGCTGCTATCACAGGCCACTGTGAAACGCAGATGTTGGTGAAGGCATAATTTAGTTGCTCAATCTTCTTTGGGGGGGGGGGGGGTCATTTTCGGTCAAAAATCTCCAACAAATCTGCAGACCCCCGCCTTTGTAAGCTGAACTCACTTTTTCCAATGCTAGGCCCTGCTAGTTAATATTTATCTAGTTTTTAGTGTAGTGGTTTGTTTTTTACATTTAGTCAAGTTTTGACTGAATATTTTAACATATACGGGGAATCAAGACGAGGGTGTGGCCTTTGTGTGTGCGTGTTTGTGTGTGTGCGTGTAGAGTGATTCAGAGAAAACTTCTGGACTGATCTTCATGAAACTTAACATGAGAGTTCCTGGGTATATCCCAAGACGTTTTTTCCTTCTTTTTTTTTATAAATATCTTTGACTAGAGGAATACCCGCTTCGCCGGGTAGCCGGCTTCGCCGGGATGAAATACTTAGAGCCGTACGCCGGCTTTGCCGGGTCCGAACAATGGACCCGCCAAGCTTAGGTCCCTCCCAGATTCGTGGAATGGGAACAGCACGAAAATGATTCAGTGGCCATAATGCCATTCCTGACCATATCGAGTCCCATCCTTGTCGACGAATGTAACCGTGTTAATCGCCTTTGGAGGCGAACTCCACTCAAACAGGATTGAGCAATTTAGAGCTTATCTCTAAGCCCTTTTGATCTGTTATGGCTTCTCAAAGGAAGGCCAGTACATACAAATACACAAATGCCGCCAGACCACATCACAAACAGAACTGAACAATCCACAGGTGTTGCCCACAAAGAGAGAGAGAGAGACACACACACACACACACAAACACAGAGAAGCCGTATATATAGAGAGATAGATGACCGTGTATTTTTCGCGTGGCTATAAATTGATTCGACCTTTGCACTTTTACAGTGAGGATAATTTACGGGTCCAATTTACGTTCTGGACACTGCGGTGGCCTTCTAAAAATAGTAACAGAACAATCCACAGGTGTTGCCCACAAAGAGAGAGAGAGACACACACACACACACGCACACACAAACACAGAGAAGCCGTATATATAGAGAGATAGATGACAGTGTATTTTTTGCGTGGCTATAAATTGATTCGACCTTTGCACTTTTACAGTGAGGATAATTTACGGGTCCAATTTACGTTCTGGACACTGCGTTGACCTTCTAAAAATAGTAACAGAACGCCGGGAATATCAGAAGATGCCCCACTCATACTATAGTGCACCATACGAAGGAAGGGAGGTAAACGCTGAAAACCTGGAGAAGATAAGGAAGAGTTACTTATAATGGTGAAATGAACACAAAAACCAAAATCGGTTCAGGGCTGCGCGCTGAGAGCACGTGTTGAAATATCTCATCGATGATATTGTGTCCGGGGTGTAGCTGAATACGGTGTCCAAATTTGAAAAAGATCCACCGAGAACTTTGGCGTTGTGATGTGGTGTAGCGGCTTTGGTGCGTCGGTATTGGGGCCGGGGTAGCTGAGGTGGAACCAAAATCGGTTCAGCGCTGCGCGCTGAGAGCACGTGTTGAAATATCAACCAGGTTGTGTCCTGTCCCGGGTCTACCTGAATATGCCCACCAAATTTGAAGCAGATCCATCGAGAACTTTGGCCGTGCATCGCGAACAGACAGACAGACAGACAGACAGACAGACACTAGTCGTATATATATACTGTTCAAAAAAAGAAACGCATAGCTTGTAATATTTGGTTAATTTAGTTATATGGCTACAAGGATATCCACCAAACTGCAGAAAATGTTTATCTGGTCGTCGACCTTTCGTCCATTGCCACAAGTGAGCTCTGCACGTGACGCATGCGTTATCAGTGGCTACAATGTCAAAATTGCTCATTTGGCATGACCACTCGTCATGCTTCAGTGTAATCTCGTGAAACTCGGGGAATATTGAGCTCTCACCATGTCTTCCAAAACCCATAAAAGCGGATTGTTCGCCACAAAGAAATCAGACGACAATTCAGCGACGAAAGATGGCCCGATTGAGCAGAGAAGACCGCCAAATTGCATTGGGTCGTTTACAAGCAGGCCAAAGTGAAAGTGCAATCGCCAGGCACTTCCACGTGTCCCAGAGCACCATCAGTAGACTGTGGGTCAGGTTTCAAGCCACTGGCTCCGTTGCTGACTTGCCACGAGCGGGAAGACCAAGGGCGACAACTGCTGCTCACGACCGCTTCATACGGCTCCGCCACCTCCGGAATCGTTTCCTGTCGGCCTCATCTTCTGTCCAGGCTCTCCCCGGGCCACACCGATTATCGGACCAGACCGTGCGGAACCGCCTGCATGACGCTGGTTTGAGAGCTCGCAGACCTCACAGAGGAGCTGTCCTCACCCGCCGCCATCGCCAGAACCGAGTGCAGTGGGGCAACCAGCACCTTCGCTGGACCGTCCGGAATCACTGGAGACACGTGTGGTTCAGCGACGAGTCCTACTTCCTGCTCCAGCGACATGATGGTCGGAGGAGGGTCTACCGGAGAGTAAACGAACGTTACGCGCCCAACTGTGTGGATGAGGCACCCGTTCATGGTGGTGGAGGCGTCATGGTGTGGGGGGCGATCAATACCGCTGGAAGGAGCACCCTGGTGCACGTCCAAGGGCGCATAACTGCCCAGCGATACGTGGAGGAAATTCTGCGCCCACACGCCCTTCCTCTTCTGGCTGACCAGGATGCCATATTCCAGCAGGACAACGCTCGCCCGCACACAGCACGACTCACCACCCAGTTCCTCACCGACCACCATGTCCAGGTGCTTCCCTGGCCATCCATGTCGCCAGATATGAACCCGATAGAACACCTCTGGGATGAATTGGACAGATGTGTGCGCAGGCGAGAAGAAGCGCCGGCAAATCACCGCGATCTATTGCAGGCACTTCAGGAGGAGTGGGACACCATCCCACAGCAAGATATCCGGCATCTGATCCAGTCCATGCCCAGAAGGTGTCGGGCAGTTGTTGCTGCTCAAGGCAGTCACACCCCCTACTGACTTGACAGCCTCGGCACCCAATCGTATTGATTGACTGATTGATTTGAAGATGCAAATGAACTGTGTGTGCATTCAACTGTGTCCATACCAAATTTCAAACAAATAATCTAAATATTGGATTTTCTGTTAATTTTTTCGAAAAATAAAACAAATTTGGCAAGTAGCAACTATGCGTTTCTTTTTTTGAACAGTATATATAGATGACGTCATACCCAGCGTTTAGTAAAAGTTGAGGTTGCACTCTCACGTTTTAATTTTTCAACCAAATGTATTCACATTTTGGTCAAACAATCCTCGACGACATCCGGACTATGGGATTGCATTTAAGCTTGGAAGCTTAAAAATTAGTTACCTTATTTGCCTCTAAAGTTATCATTAAAATCAAATTTGCAGAAGTGAACAGCTCAGATCATGGGTCCATAACATTTTGCACAGATGGTCAAAAATAAAGTACAAGATATTGGACTCTGAGTGGTACTACACTGTTGCTTATTGTCTGTAGGAAGCTACAAAGTGAAAATAGAAAAAGAAAAACACGATTCTTGACGTTGATAGGCTTTTTCTGCTCGTAAACACACATTCTTCTACTCATCACAGTATAAGGATAAGGATAAGGATAAGATTTCATGTAGTCCAAGAGGGTAACCTCACAGAAATTTGGGCTGCTTTCTCCCTGGGGAAAGCGAGCTGCCATACAGTATACGGCAATACCCATTTTATTTATTTTTTTCCTGCATGCGTGTATTCATGTTTCCAAGCCCTGAGACTTAATGCCCCATTATTGCGTTTAAAACTCCAATTCAATTTTTTTTGAATAAAACTCACAAGTTTACAATAAGAATTTAGAGACCTCTATCCATTAGGTATATCATAGTTTCATTTTTGCAAAACTAAGGAATTACACATTTCATTGAATCAGTCAGACAGATGGAGACACGGGGAGACAGGCAGAGGGAAAAACAAAATCTGACAAAGAAACCCCTTTAACAAATTGCATTGAAATAAAATGTGGCAAGGAGAAGCCATAATTCATCACCTTTCAGTATGACGTCATGTCCGTGTTCCGCACTTGTAATGATGTGCTTTTATTCTGTTATCGGCTGCACTGAGCTTGAAAATTTAATTTTAATTAAATTACATATTCTTACCGCAATTCTCATAAATGCATTGACTTCAATCTCACATGCTAGATGTCGAAACACTACTCCAATTACCTGCCCTTGTAAGGGTTGTAACCAAGCTAAAAAACCAGACGCTATAGCCGTTGCTATGCCCTGAACCCACTTGGTTACCAATAACCCTCCGCGCACCATGTGAGTGCCGGCATCGGGAATAATCATTCGAGACTTCTCAAAATCCCCCCTTTGTTCAGATACTTTGAAACTTCTTCTTCTTCAGCGTTCGACGATACTTCTCTCTTCTTCTTCTTCAGCGTTCGACGATACTTTGAAACAAATAGGCCTCTCTTTCGATGTTCATGGCGCTTTTGCGGGCATGATCAAAGGACCTTGTTGTAAGAGGTTCCTTTTTGGGATTTGTTTCTGGTTTTGGAATGGTTGCGTTCTTTGGCATTTTGAGCCTTTTCTCTTGGCTCGTTTGCTAGACTTAACTCGTAAGACTTTGTTCCTCTTACTCTGGGCCTCAGCCCTCAAGGGCAGTGAGACCCATGCACTATTGGGGTTACCAGAGGATGTAGCCTTTGAACATAATGATTCCGTTTTTCACTGCTTTTCGGCCAGATTTCCTGGAATCAGAAACCTGGTCAATCTCCTCCGGTATTTAATTCCCTCCTCTCGGGAGGATTCTTGCTCCGAGCGATTTGGATTTTCTAACTGTCTGGTTAGAGCTTTAAAATCCTATCTAACTTGCGCTAAGTCAATTGGAATTAAGAGCCATAAGCTCCTGTTCTTATCTCTTTACACTTTACGTGAAAGAGACATCTCTAAATTGACTCTCACATGTGGTATTGCTACTTTGATAGGACAGTCCTATGTGTGGTTGCTTATTGAACAAAGGGGGGGGGGGGGGGAGGGGCGGGGGCGTTCAGTCCTCCGTCTGTCTTTTACAGGGATTCAGGAATCCAGAGCCGGGGGTTCTCCTCTTGCTGTGTGACATTCCAGTCGCCTCGGCGAAGTCTCGCCATCTTCTCTTTGGAGGTCCGATGATGTGTTCATTAATTTTTACCTCCTGGACATCTCCTGCTCTTGACTTGACGAGGCCGTTTCTTTGCCCTCGTTAGTTTCTGCAGGACAGGTTCTTTCAGGGACATAAATAAGTTCCCTCCACCTTTAGGTGCAATCTGCATTTATGAGAATTGCGGTAAGAATATGTAATTTAATCGAAAATTACAATACAGCAGTCCCTCTCATGAACGGACACCCTTGGGCCATAGCAAAACTGTCCGTACATTGCAGGTGTCCGGTCACGGGAGGGGTGACCACACTACCCCCTCCCCCATACACTCACACAGAGACACACAAACAACAGGATTGAGTCTGTGCTAATCACTTCTTGTGGCTAATAAACAATAACAATAAACTCCTAATACTTCTTTAAACGTTCTGTAAAAATGATTTGCATGAAAATTGTTGAAAAGAAGAGATAAAATAAATCCTCAAGGCAGTGAACACACTCACCATGCACTGACATAAACTACTCACAAAAAGTTAGGGAACACCCTTCATTTTCATGTGTTTTTGCAAATTGATGCTATTGTCAAAACTTTGCAAGCTACAACGCTGATCTTACACACTCGTCGCGATATAACCTTCGTGGTTGAAAACGACGTTAAACACCAAATAAAGAAAGAAAGATCTTACACACACGCATAGAGTGGACTCCTGCCTTTGTTGTACAGGCTTGGTGTGCTGCACGTGCTACTCGGGCGTCAGTGGCTGAGCGTTGAAAATTGGTGAAAATGTTACCGTTTTATGCTGACTCGCCATTTTTTCTATAGCGTGTTTCTGACAAAATGATGCACTGCACGTGGAAGCTTGATGCTTTGACTGTGAACACTGGTCACTGGTTACTCAATAAAAGCCAGGACCTTGGCGGACCAGGGCACAACATCACGATGGTCGGACCGTAACCTGCTGGACAGAGGAAGAGCCATAGGGTGGTTCCAAGACGGTGTTGGCGTACGGGATATTGCCAGAAGTCTTCTGGTGTCCCCCTCCGTCATCACAAGACTGCGACAGCGCTTCCAGGCCACTGGACTAGTTCAAGACTGGCCTCGCCCAGGCAGACGAAAGAAGACCACAGCAAGAAAAGATCGTTTCATCACAAGACAGGCCCAGACAGTGCGAACTTCCACTGCAAACCTTATCAGAAGGCAATTACGGGCTGCTACCAACACCAACGTCAGCACACAGACTGTTCGCAACCGCCTGCATGCTGCCCAGTCCCACGCCCGTCGTCCATCCAAGCGCCCCAAGCTGACCCTCGTCCAGAAGAGAGCTCGCTGAGTTTGGTCCAGGCGTCACATTGGCTGGACACGTCAGCAGTGGGCTGTGGTCCTCTTCACTGATGAGTCAAGGTACAGCCTGGAGCACAACGACGGCCGTGTGCACGTGTGGATGGGGGGTTTGCAGAACTGACAAAACGCTGAACTTGCTTGCTGCCCGCTGCGCTGCTGCTAATGACTTCGGTCCTCGCTCTCTCTCGGACTCCCTTATCTGTTACCATTGTTTCATTCCAGATGCTCTCCTTCACTCATCACCTCCCCCTGTCCTCCAACCCTCTTTCATTCCCCGCATTCGTTCCCACGGGACTCTGCTATCACTTCCTCCTGCATTACCTCTGCACCTCCTCCCCCACCCCCTTTTTGCTGCATATCTGTCTCGTTTAAATAGAGTTTATGGTCGCTGACCGCTCCCTCTAAACTCACACAACAATTTCGATCAAATTGATGAAAAACTGTAACAGTAAAAGTGCTGCCTCAATTTTTTGGCAAACAGGAAAATATGATGTCATCAAACTGTCCTATCAATAAACCGAGAAAACCTCTGTGAGAAAATCCCCTCAAAAATATCAATATCAAATTTCATAAAGATTCACTTAGTAGTTTTTGAGATATGATCAAATCTTCCGCCCATAACAGGTTGGTTTAGTGTGACACCACAATTAATGAGGTCACGCTCTCAATTGCGTCATGTTTTTACATAATACTTGGTGCATCGAAAGTCTATGGGCACTATTTATGATAAAGACAGCAATTTTTCAATAAAATGTGCACCCCCCCCCCCGCGGGTTAGGGGGAAGAATTTACCCGATGCTCCCCAGCATGTCGTAAGAGGCGACTAACGGATTCTGTTTCTCCTTTTACCCTTGTTAACCCTTAGGCTGGTTGTCGCGACATATGTTGCGCTACTTTACGTATACTGTCACCTGGTTGTCATGTCACCTGGTTGTCACAACATATGTCGCGCTACTGGCTCAGTCTGTTTGGTCGGTTCCGATTACCTCCCATGGCTGCGAAAACCTATATGACCGCTTTTTGTTATTTTTCTCTCTGTTATTGTTAATTCACCAGTGGCTATGTAACATGTGTTACAGAATTGCACCAGTGTAAGGGTTAAGTGTTTCTTGTATAGAATATAGTCAATTTTTTCAAAGATTTTAGTCAAGCAGTATGTAAGAAATGTTAAGTCCTTTATACTGGAAACTTGCATTCTCCCAGTAAGGTAATATATTGTACTACCGTATTTGACGGACTACAAGCCGCAACTTTTTAAAAAAAAAATCGCATTGCGGCTTATAAAAAGATGCGGCTAAAACATATCTAAACTTGAATAGCATTCACCTAATGGAAGTCGCCGCGGATTTTCCTTTCGCTCGATTAGCGATTACCGGTACTTTATTAGCTCTCTACTCAAGACTCGGCGTTTTTCTCTTTCTTTCGCGAATCTTCGTTTGTGAACAAGTCGTCGTGAAAAGATAGCGTACAGAGAAACACCGGATGTATCAGGATCTCGCGAGTGCGAGATTTCGTTTTTTTGTGTCTCGCGATAGTTGGAGGAGCGAGAGCCGTCATGTTGTGTTTTCGTCTGCTCGAAATGTGCGCAAAAGTTGTAAATCATCCCCAAAAAGCTTATTCCGGGCGAGACTACATGTGTGGGTTGGTTACAAATTGTGTGTGTGTGATATTTTTCTTCAAACTTTTTCACTTTTCTTCTTTGTTTCATTTGTTTATTCTCGGAGCCGATTTCGCCAAATAACAGCCGTACTTTCGTTTGCCTGGTTGTTTTGATTGATTGACACGATCTGATTATATTTTTTTCGACGGCGGCTAATATAGTGACGCGGCCTATACGTGGCTCGTCCCAATTTTTTTTTTTAAAGTCGGGGGTGCGGCTTATAAAACGGTACGTCTTGTAATCCGTCAAATACGGTACGTGTATGTTGCAAGCCCCTGGAGCAGATTTTTGATTAGTGTTTTTGTGAGTAAGAAACAACTGACAAGTGGCTCTATCCCATCTGCCCCCTTTCCCCGTCGCGATATAACCTTCGTGGTTGAAAACGACGTTAACCACCAAATGAAGAAAGAAAGAAAGAATAAAATTTGCGTCTACTACATCGTTTCAACACCATCTTCTGCCCATAACGCTGTGACACCAAACTCATTTGACTTAACGAGAGTCGTGTTCTGCAGAGACTTGGATGTTTTTATTTTTTTAAACACATTTGTATGGTAAACCTTCTCTATTTCTATGAAAAAAATGATATTTCGTTGTTGTTAAATGATTTTCTGCAAGAATGCGACCTGCCTCTATTTTGTCCATACCGGTATACTTTTACTTGTGTTTGTGTATTTTTGTCTTTGGAGACAATTATTGACATCAGTTCGTTGTAGAAACCGGCACGGTTGGCCTAGTGGTAAGGCGTCCGCCCCGTAATCGGGAGGTCGTGGGTTCGAACCCCGGCCGGGTCATACCTAAGACTTTAAAATTGGCAATCTAGTGCTCCGCCTGGCGTCTGGCATTATGTGGTTTGTGCTAGGACTGGTTGGTCCGGTGTCAGAATAATGTGACTGGGTGAGACATGAAGCCTGTGCTGCGACTTCTGTCTTGTGTGTGGCGCACGTTATAATGTCAAAGCAGCACCGCCCTGATATGGCCCTTCGTGGTCGGCTGGGCGTTAAGCAAACAAACAAACAAACAAGTTCGTTGTAGCCTTGTGACTTTTAGAGACAAAACGGCCCTGGGGCAATGAAAACGTGTTTGTCATAAGAGGGGGTTCGTTATGAAAATGAGTTCAAAAGGTTCGTTGTAGCCGGAAAGTAACAAGTAAGAAATAGAAGGCTGTTTGCCGGGAAATCAATATCAGTTCGTTAAAAGCGGGATTTTGTTATACCCAGGTTCGTTATAGCTGGACTCCACTGTACTGTGTGACACCAAAGTTATTTGCGGAAGACAAATCTGCTTGGTGCTATAACATTTCAAAAGACAGTTAACTGTAGCATTTTATCACTCAGGGACGTAGAGGAACAATAAGACTGTAGTATGCAGGCCTCCATTGCTTTCTTCTGTCATTTATGAAAGTACTGGACTGGGCTGAAAAAGTGTACTGTCGTTGTGCAACAAATCAGTCGCCATTTTCTACTGGGTGTTGTGAATATAATGTGTTTAAAATCCACACACACAAAACAATGTTGTTGGTTCTTTTCATTTCTTTATTGTTCATTTCAAGCTAAGCAGCATAGTATGCTTTGTTTCCTTCTAACACAAATGGATGGCTTTAAAATGAGAATTTTATTTTGGAGGTGTCAATTTTACCCATGATCTAAGCAGTTCACATAACCAGTTAACTTTCTGATGTTAATGCTGAGAAATTGGCTATTTCCAAGCAATCCGGGTCTGCATCTCTGCCGATAGCAAAGGGCGTTACGAATGTACCCTTCCAAAATGTCTTCGTTACAGACGTCATTATTCTCGACAAATTGTGTGAAAAAGTGTCACGCATCTGTATGGCTGGGTGATAAACAAAGGGGCAAACGTGAAAATATATGCTTTTATTCAGTTGAACTGATTCTAGCTTTATAATAAAAATGGCCGTTACGAATGCATCACTTGTGACACAAAAAACTCTGTGACATCAAATTCGTCCAAATTGTGTCTTCGATTGAATGAATGCATTTTCTGCATCTTCTACACTTGTTGACTTGATTGCAAAACTTGTTGACTTGTTTGCAAAAGAATTAATGATTGTAACAGAGGTTGGACAAATCTAAGTGAGCGTGACAACATTCGATGCGTACGTAACGCTTTTTCAACTTCATTTTTGGGGGTCTCAAACACAAAGGAAAAAAACATTTGCACAGGAATGAACCTTTATCGTTTCACAAAGTGACTTTTCAACAAATCATCCAAAATCAACTTATCGTGTAAATGAACTCTAGCTTCCAATATATGTACCGAGCCTGTTCTCATTTTTCTTACACATTTGCTTCTGTGAACATTTCATTTTAAGTGACCGACGTAAGAATTCACCAGCTTTGAAGAATGACTCATATGTATTGACACATCTGGAGATTCTGGTTGTGTTGCTTTTTTCATTGTGACACACATGGATTACACAAATATTATGTGCCTCTTTTTCAACAGCTGAAGTCAAGACAGAGCCATTCCCAGCTTTGACTGAGACGAGCAATTCAGCAGCTGAAGTCAAGACAGAGGCATTCCCAGCTTCGACCGAAACGGGCAATTCAGCAGCTGAAGTCAAGACAGAGGCATTCCCAGCTTTGACTGAGACGAGCAGTTCAGGTGCAGAAGACAGCACTGCTACAAGTTTGTGTGAGCGTGGCGCAAGTATTGTTTCTGGCGGTGTGATAGATGCATTCTCTCCTGTGCCTACAGGCTGTGATTGTCAAGTGCAAGTCAAACAAGAGCCAGTAGACTCAGCACAAAACGTCGAGAGTATGGAACACAGTGACTTGAAATCCACTGACACGTTCGGCTGTGAGATAGCAAGAGTGAAATCAGTTGAGGTGGAAACATGTTCAGCTCCTGCAGGTACATCTGTGGTCTCTTCACATATGACAAAGAGATCACTGGACAAAGAGACAAGTCACAATACCAAGGACAAAGGAACAGTGCTCAGAACACCCATCAGTAGGAAAAGTAGAGCTTTAGTGAAAGAAGGAAGTAACGATTTAGATGGGTCTACCCGTGGACCAAAATTTGCTCGCAAAAATAGTTTGGAGAGCCACATGTTGACACATACAGGAGAAAAGCCACATACCTACCTAACGTGCTCAGCAACATTTGCCCAGAAACCTCATTTAGAGAGCCACATGTTAGCACATACAGGAGAAAAGCCACATGTCTGCCCTGAGTGTACAGCAAAATTTGCTGACAAATGGAATTTAAAGAGGCATATGTTAACACATACAGGAGAAAAGCCAAATGTCTGCCCTCATTGTACAGCAACATTTTCTAAAAAAAAACATTTAAAGACCCACGTGTTAATACATACTGGAGAAAAGCCACATGCCTGCCAACAATGTACAGCCAAATTTGCTCACAAATGGAGTTTAAAGAGCCACATGTCACGGCATACTCGAGAAAAGCCACATGCCTGCCAACAATGTTCAACCAAATTTGCTCAAAAAGTGGGTTTAAAGAAGCATATGTTAACGCATACTGGAGAAAAGCCACATTCCTGCCCACGATGTTCAGCAAAATTTGCTCAGAAAGGGAGTTTAAAGAGGCACATGTTACGACATACAGGAGAAAAGCCACATGTCTGCCCTGAGTGTACAGCAACATTTTCTCAAAAAGGGAGTTTAAAGAGCCACATGTTACGACATACAGCAGAAAAGCCACATGTCTGCCCTGAGTGTACAGCAACATTTGCTCAGAAATGGAGTTTAAAGAACCACATGTTAATTCATACTGGAGAAAAGCCACATTCCTGCCCACAATGTACAGCCAAATTTGCTCGCAAATGGAGTATAAAGAGCCACATGTTTCAGCATACTGGAGAAAAGCCACATGCCTGCCCTCATTGTACAGCAAAATTTGCTCATAAAGAGAATTTAAAGAACCACATGTTAATTCATACTGGAGAAAAGCAACATCTCTGCCCTCATTGTGCAGCAACATTTGCCAACAAAGGAAGATTAAAGACCCACATGTTGATACATACTGGAGAAAAGCCACATACTTGCCCTCATTGTACAGCAAAATTTGCTCACAAAGGGAGTTTAAAGAGGCACATGTTACGACATACAGGAGAAAAGCCACATGCCTGCCCTCAGTGTACAGCAACATTTGCTCTGAAACATCATTTAAACAACCATATGTTAACACATACAGGAAAAAAGCCACATGTCTGCCCTCATTGTACAGCAACATTTTCTAAAAAAAACCATTTAAAGACCCACGTGTTAATACATACTGGAGAAAAGCCACATTCCTGCCCACAATGTACAGCCAAATTTGCTCGCAAATGGAGTATAAAGAGCCACATGTTTCAGCATACTGGAGAAAAACCACATGCCTGCCCTCATTGTACAGCAAAATTTGCTCACAAAGGGAGTTTAAAGAACCACATGTTAATTCATACTGGAGAAAAGCAACATCTCTGCCCTCATTGTGCAGCAACATTTGCCAACAAAGGAAGATTAAAGGCCCACATGTTAATACATACTGGAGAAAAGCCACATGTCTGCCCTGAGTGTACAGCAAAATTTGCTCACAAAGGGAGTTTAAAGAGGCACATGTTAAGACATACAGGAGAAAAGCCACATGCCTGCCCTCAGTGTACAGCAACATTTGCTCTGAAACATTATTTAAACAACCATATGTTAACACATACAGGAGAAAAGCCACATGTCTGCCCTGAGTGTACAGCAAAGTTTGCTCATAAAGTGAGTTTAAAGATGCATATGTTAACGCATCCTGGAGAAAAGCCATGACCTCTGAAAATCTGGGATAATCAAATATTCATGGAGGTTAATTTACAGAGGTTATGAATATGAAAAGATAATCTGAATAATACGATTTTAAAGGGGAGGGAGTCTTTTATTGGGGGTCTTAAAAGGGGGTTCCATTGTATTCACTTGTAAAGATAACTTACTTATCATACAATGGACCGTTAAACTAACCACTCACCGGAGAGCTGCCAGCAGACTACTCGGTCAACAAGTAATAGCAGAGAGACTGGTCAAGTCTCCTGTCCCTAGCCTTTATTTGATATTGGGTGAATTTAGCTAACCTGAGGGTCAGAATAAAAGAACAAGAAAGGTAATTTGTGGGAACGTTTGTTATTGACAAAACAATACATTACAGTCACAAATATTTGTCGACCTGCACAGACAAACAATAAGTAACAAGCGCTTAGCTTGGCTGAGTTTTTGGCCGCTTGCTGGTAAACTGCAAGCACATGAATCTACAAGTATTGAATGTTGGAACGTTGGCAGTCTATTTGTTTTTGGATTTAACCTTTGGGTCAGTTACTCCAACCGAACTATTCTTTTTTTAAATATTTTTTTTCTTTTTATCCCCCTCAAAGTGAATTTGACGACCCCACTTGCTACCAGACTAACTTGGATGATTCTCTTTCTGTCTCTGCATATTTACACCCTGCCACACTATTGTGATCCGAGATACTATAACACCCTGAGATACCAGTGATTTCAGCTAATGGTGATCTCAATATAGCCTGTGATCAAAGCTACTGGTCATCAGAGAAACAAATGATCACAGAAAAAATGTATAAAGTGGGATAAGGCTCTTTCCATGGTTACTGTCTGTAAATATATGTACATACCCTGTTTCTGTTTTTATTGAGTCGGGTTTAAGAAAGTGATGCAGCTCAAATTGTCTGCTGCACGTGAATTTAGCAGGACAGAGCAGCTGTAAAGAAATAGCCGTTTACACGTTTATTTCTGTTTTTGTTTTAAATAATTAAAGTGCTTGCCAAAAAAAAGTTGTTCTTTCATCAGTTACACAGAATACAAACAACATCAATTTTGATGCATTTTGTGTGTGTGTGTGTGTGTGTGTGTGTGTGTGTGTGTGTGTGTAATCGTATTGTTACTATACCTTCTTTTTATATTTAGTCAAGTTTTGACTAAATATTTTAACATCGAGGGGGAATCGAAACGAGGGTCGTGGTGTATGTATGTGCGTGCGTGTGTGTGTGCGTGTGTGTGTGTGTGTGTGTGTAGAGCGATTCAGACTAAACTACTGGACCGATCTTTATGAAATTTGACATGAGAGTTCCTGGGTATGAAATCCCCGAACGTTTTTTTCATTTTTTTGATAAATGTCTTTGATGACGTCATATCCGGCTTTTCGTGAAAGCTGAGGCGGCACTGTCACGCCCTCATTTTTCAACCAAATTGGTTGAAATTTTGGTCAAGTAATCTTCGACGAAGCCCGGGGTTCGGTATTGCATTTCAGCTTGGTGGCTTAAAAATTAATTAATGACTTTGGTCATTAAAAATCTGAAAATTGTAAAAAAAATAAAAATTTATAAAACGATCCAAATTTACGTCTATCTTATTCTCCATCATTTGCTGATTTCAAAAACATATAAATATGTTATATTCGGAATAAAAACAAGCTCTGAAAATTAAAAATATAAAAATTATTATCAAAATTTTTTTTTCGAAATCAATTTAAAAACACTTTCATCTTATTCCTTGTCGGTTCCTGATTCCAAAAATATATAGATATGATATGTTTGGATTAAAAACACGCTCAGAAAGTTAAAACGAAGAGAGGTACAGAAAAGCGTGCTATCCTTCTCAGCGCAACGAATACCCCGCTCTTCTTGTCAATTCCACGGGCACTGCCTTTGCCACGGGCGGTGGAGTGACGATGCTACGAGTATACGGTCTTGCTGCGTTGCGTTGCGTTCAGTTTCATTCTGTGAGTTCGACAGCTACTTGACTAAATATTGTATTTTCGCCTTACGCGACTTGTTTCTCTCTCTTTCTGGATCACCCACACTGATTTGTGATCCTCCACCACGAAATGAGTCACATGTCATATCGCGCTGTTCTGCGCTAGGCTTAATATAAGTCCGGGGAGTGTCTGGTAACAGTGTGAGGGTCATCTTAGGCAGAGGCTTATAACTCGAACAAAAGTTTTCCCTCTTTTCTAAAACGGTTTTCACCACAGGATAGAGCATAACAAACTCTTCAGGAAAATGTACAAATATGAAAATCATGCAAAGGTGACATGCGACTCAGTCCATGGTGGATGGTCACATTTGGCGGAACAGAGACATCTGATTCCATAGGGAAGCTCACTTAAAATCAAAAATAGCACTATCACAGTTCTTTTGTTTTGACATTAAGTTTAGCAAGAAATTCATTTACAAATTTGCTGGTTCATTCAGGTGTAAAAATCATCTCCAGACTCTCATAATAATACCCAAAATAAATGTTTCTAGCACACAGAATAAAATCTTTGGGTTTTAAAAACCATGAATAAGAATGCATACATGCAGTGTAAAATCAACATGAATTTTTTTGTTAAAGCTAAGACATCTCTGCCACTACACACCACCCTGAGGGAGAACCATGCACACATATTTTCTTGCAAAAATTCCCCAAGATAAAAATATGATCTGTCCCAAACATTATTTTCTATGAGTACTTAACTGACCTTGTGTGTGTGTGTGTGTGTGTGTGTGTGCATGTGTGCTTGTTGTGAGTATTTGTCTGTTGTATGTGTTTGCGTGTTTTTTTTTTTTTTACTGTGCACTGTGCTGCGCTGCAAAAAAAAAAATGTGATTCTTTGTATCTTATGCGAGCATCAATATGTGCTCTTTAATAATTATTTTCCTTTTTATCTGAGACAAATTGTATTAGTTGTATATGTCGTGTTGTGTTTTTGATTGAACTTGTAAATTGAACTTCTAAAGCGCTTCAATCGAGCTGTGGAGAAGCGCTATATAAATGTCCATTATTACTATCATCATCATTCGTCCTGATATGGCTCTGCGTAGTCAGCTGGACGTTAAGCAACAAATAAACAAACAAACAAACCGTCCTGATATGGCCCTTCGTGGTCGGCTGGGCGTTAAACAAACAAACAAACAAACAAACATGATCATCATCATCATCATCATCATCATCATCATCATCATCATCATCATCATCATCATCATCATACCGCCCTGATATGGCCCTTCGGTGGTCGGCTGGGCGTTAAGAGAACACGAGCGACACGGAGACGCAGCAACACGGAGACACAGCAACATACACAGCTTAGGCAGTCCTCTGTGCTGAACCCTGACCGTACTTCCTGTTGACTGGTGACTTTCACGTGCTACGCGACGACCGCGATGGTAAAGGACTATGACTTGGCTTTGCGACTTAATTACACTCGGGTTGAATGAATAGCGTCTCGGTATGCTCTCTTAATGTAAGAGGATTACGTAACAACAAAAAAAGAAGATCTATATTTGATTTATTAAAAAAAAGAAAATATGATTTGATATGCTTGCAGGAATCATATATTACGGACGATGTGAAAGATCAGTGGGAGAGAGAATGGGGTGGAAAAGTGTTTCATTCTTCAGTTTCCTGTCAGAGCATGGGACAAATTATTCTCCTAAAAAAAAGTTTTGATGGTGAAGCAGAATTAGTATTTAAAACAGAAAGAATTTTGTGTTTGAAAATTACATTTGAAAATTATTTTTTTTATTTTGTGAATATTTATTTTCCTAATACTTCTTTCGAAAAAAGTCAATTATGGGCACAAGTTAATTCGTGTTTTTAAGAGTTCGATGGTGAGAAAATAATTTGTGGGGATTTCAATTGTGTTTTGAATAACGAGATAGATATTGTGAGTGGTGAAAAACATAAACAGTCTGATGTTGTTAATTTTCAAAATGTTTTGCATAGTAACGATCTGAATTATGTTTGGCGCTTGTTTCATGCCGACGAAAAGGAGTTCTCCTGGAGCAGGAAGAGCCCTTTCATAGCCCGTCGACTTGACTATATTCTTCTCTCTGGTGGCTTGTTTGATAAAACATTATTTTGTGACATGGTCTTAGTACCACATTCAGATCACCGATTAATTGAGTTGAAAATTCAATTTGTGGACATAGTACGCGGACCTTCTTACTGGAAATTTAATAATCAGTTATTGCGAGACATAGGTTTTGTTGATTTAATGAATAATTTGATTGATGCATTTTTGTTGCAAAATAAATGTTTATGTGATTCCTTAAAATGGGAATTATTAAAAATTCAAATGCGGGAATTTTGCACAGCCTATGCAGCAGGAAGAAAGCGAAAACAAAATAACTCCCAGCTTTCTCTTCAGAAAGTTTTGGATGAAACGGACACTCTTTTAGCAAATAATCCACAAGATCTGAATCTGTTAATGAAAAGAGAAAAAATTAAAGTAGAGCTTGAGGTCTTTTCATTGCAAGAATCCCAGAGTGCCCAAGTTCGCTCTCGCGTTCAGTTCATAGAAGAAGGTGAGAAGAACACAACGTATTTTTTGAATTTGGAAAAAAGTAAAGCTAACATGAAAATTATGGATCGTTTACAGACAGAAGACGGGAGGGTATTTAATACACAGAAAGAGATTATGAAAGAACAAGTACGATTTTTTAAAGACTCATATGAAAAAAGCGCGGAATTTAACCAGATGAGCGCAAACGAATTTGTACAAGATTTAAATATATCATCTCTCTCCAATGACCAAAAAGGTGAATTGGACTCGGAGATTACCACGAAGGAATTAACTATTGCCCTTAAATTATTAAATAACGATTCAACCCCAGGTCTTGATGGCCTCACTACCTGTTTTTATAAAGTATTTTGGTTGAAGATAAGGGATGTCGTTCATGCCTCATTTGTAGCATCATTTGTTAATGGCGAATTATCACCCACTCAAAAACAAGCTGTTCTGACCTTAATTCATAAAGGTAAAGATTTACCTAGGGACGATCTCGGCAATTGGAGACCAATATCTCTGACAAATACAGATTACAAGATAATTGCAAAATGTTTAGCAATGCGACTTTCCACTGTAATAGGTGATATTATTCATGAAAATCAAGTTGGCTTTATGAAAGGAAGAAAAATAAGTAACATGATTAGACTCATTGATGATACCATAGATATTATGAACACAATGGATAAACCTGGAGTTTTATTAGCAGTTGACTTTCGACGTGCATTTGATTCCATATCCAAAGATTATATTTTGTTTGCATTTGGTTTTGGGGATAATTTTAAACAAGAAGGGCAAAGCCCATACGACTCACATGCTTTACACATTTTTCCTACCAAAATACATGTGACCTTGACCCAAGGTCAAGGTGATCCAAGGTCATGCAACACAAAGCTGGTAATTCAAGACATAGGAAGTACAATGGTGCTTATTGGCTCTTTCTACCATGAGATATGGTCACTTTTAGTGGTTCACTACCTTATGTTGGTCACATTTCATAAGGGTCAAAGTGACCTTGACCTTGATCATATGTGACCAAATGTGTCTCATGATGAAAGCATAACATGTGCCCCACATAATTTTTAAGTTTGAAACAGTTATCTTCCATAGTTCAGGGTCAAGGTCACTTCAAAATATGTATACAATCCAACTTTGAAGAGCTCCTGTGACCTTGACCTTGAAGCAAGGTAAACCAAACTGGTATCAAAAGATGGGGCTTACTTTGCCCTATATATCATATATAGGTGAGGTATTGAATCTCAAAAACTTCAGAGAAAATGTGAAAAATGTGAAAAATAGCTGTTTTTTAGGCAACATTTATGGCCCCTGCGACCTTGACCTTGAAGCAAGGTCAAGATGCTATGTATGTTTTTTGGGGCCTTGTCATCATACACCATCTTGCCAAATTTGGTACTGATAGACTGAATAGTGTCCAAGAAATATCCAACGGACGGACGACTCGGGTGAGTACATAGACTCACTTTTGCTTCGCATGTGAGTCAAAAATGGGCTTCTGTCCTGATGAACAATAGTCAAAGTTGTATTAATTATACAGGGTGGATATCCGAACCTTTTCCTGTGGAAACTGGCATTCGTCAAGGATGTCCGTTCTCTCCAATGGCTTTTGTTATTGCCCTTGAAATGTTGGCGATCAAGATTCGTTCTGATGAAGCTATTAAGGGTATCCATCTGCCTATGTCACCCTTTGAGGTTTCACCAATCACGGTCCTGAAACTGCTAAAAATTGTTGGAATTATTTTTTCAAACAATATACCCGCATCGTCTTTAGAGGAAAACTGGTCAAAGAAAACTCAACGAATACAACAAATAATCGCCAATTGGTCAAAAAGAAATTTAAGTATACAAGGTAAAATTTGTATTGTTAAAACCTTTCTTATATCTCAATTCGTTTATATTTTCCAGTCTCTGGCAGTACCTCATCATGTTTTACATCATATTAATTCCATTTTGTTCAGGTTTATTTGGAAGAAAAAGTATTCAAATACGCGCGCATTTGAAAAAGTAAGACGAACAGTTATGTGTAAAGAAAAAGATTATGGTGGTTTGAATATGATAAACGTAGTAGATATGCACAACTCATTTATGATTTCCTGGCTTGTTAATTTGCAAAACTCCACACAAAAGTATTGGTCTGTTATTCCAAGATATTGTCTGGCATGTCTGGGCATTGGTTTATCGTGCTTTGACTCAAATGCATCTTCGAAAACGATAAATGGACTCAATAGTTGCAGATCATTGTTTTGGAAACAAGTGTTATTGACTTGGCTAGACAATAAAAGTGTTTTCTGTGAAAAGTATGATTTTACACCAGTAATATTAAAGGACCAATGCATTTGGAACAATATGAATATTCAATTTAAACATAAATGTCTATTTTTTAAAGATTTTATAAAACATATCTCATTTGTAAAGGATGTTATGAATGAAAATGGTATTATTATTTCTTTTGAAGATTTATGTCAAAAAGTGGGTTATAAACCATCCAGACAGTTTGAATACAATGCATTATGCACAGCACTTAAATCCAGACGTACAGACACATTACCATATCAATATTTTACATTGCAGGATTTCATTGTTAACGGTGGTAATATAACAGCAAAGTTTATTAGAAAATGTTTAGTTGATCTTGATGTCCAGATTCCGAGTGCCTGTGATTTTTGGAAACGAAAACATAATGTAGATTTGGATAAGAGAAATTGGTTACTGGCTGTTAACAGCACAAAAGAAGAAAGATTAAGTCTGCTGCACTGGAAATTATAACATAGAATATATCCAACCAATATTGTATTAAACAAAATGGGAATACGAACATCGAATAAGTGTGAAGTTTGTAATGAATTAAGCACCCTTGAACATTTCTATTTTAGTTGCCAAGAGGTGATGAAGGGTTGGAAAATATGTAAAGATTTTGTTTATAAGAAAATACATGTTGCCATCATTTTGAATGAAGAAAATGTATTTTTGGGTTATTTTAGGGAAAGTTTGAAAAATGATTAAATTTATTTTGCGAATTATTGTAATTTGATTCCAAAAATGACCATTGGGAAATTTAAATATGGAAAAAAGTTAGATTTGGGTGTTTTGTTGGAAACTGAGCTGAACATTAGGAATACATTGATGTTATGATTATTTTAATTCATTTATCTATTTAAACATATTAGTTCACTGATAAAGTTTGTTGATTTAAAAATGTACACATTTGACTGAGAAAAGAAAAGACCTATGAAGAAGGTTTGCTCCAAGCCACGCACACAAACAAAAAAACAAAACAAAAAGAAGAAAAAAATAAAATAAAATAAGGCAAAACATAATTGTAGTAGCAAACCTGCATGCAACTGAGGTTAAAAAAAAAAAAAAAAAAAAAAATCATCATCATCATGGCCCTTCGTGGTCGGCTGGGCGTTAAGCAAACGAACAAACACACAAACATGATCATCATCATCATGATCATCATCATCATCATACCGCCCTGATATGGCCCTTTGTGGTCGGCTGGGCGTTAAGCAAACGAACAAACACACAAACATGATCATCATCATCATCATCATCATCATCATCATCATCATCATCATACCGCCCTGATATGGCCCTTCGTGGTCGGCTGGGCGTTAAGCAAACGAACAAACACACAAACATGATCATCATCATCATCATCATCATCATCATCATCATACCGCCCTGATATGGCCCTTCGTGGTCGGCTGGGCGTTAAGCAAACGAACAAACAAACAAACATGATCATCATCATCATCATCATCATCATCATCATCATCATACCGCCCTGATATGGCCCTTCGTGGTCGGCTGGGCGTTAAGCAAGCAAACAAACAAACAAACAAACATCATCATCATCAATACAATTGAAAAGCCGAGCGGTAGTAGCTTCACGGAAATATTAACTGTCTGTGTCTAAGATGCTACCGTGCATGCGGTTTTAAAAGACATTTGTCACCCTAGCGAGACCAATGAGAATCTCGCTCTGGCAGCGAGGGAGCAAAAGGGAGGGGAGGTGGAGGCACCCGAGCCTGGTGCTAGCCTCCTATTAAACTGAAGTTCAACTCCTCAAATATACACAAAAAATGATGTACACACATATGTCATTAAACGACAAACCTCACAACGTATCCGTGGATACCAAACACACTTACAGGTAGACAAAAACGCAGACGAACTGCAAAACTTCCATTTACACACTGTCTCTTAAAGACTAAGCAATTATGTTACACACAAAAATACTTCTTTAATACACAAAACGTACGCTAGACGTTCACATCAAACGTCAAATCCATGCCCATAAAAAAAACCACAAAAACGCTGCGTGCTCAAAGCAACAACGGCCATTGCCATGACAAAAACGTCGGCACACACCGGTTTCATCCGTCTTTATACTTTCGCATTAGCCACATATATGATTAACATAGCGCCTGCATTCTACTGGATAAATTAATACATGTTTTGAATATACGAATGAAAGGGATACAGAGGAAAAGAATGGCAAAATAAAATAGAGAGAGAGGGAGAGAGAGAGTATGCGTTTGTGAGTATAGCAGCCTAGTGATCAACAAACTAAAGAAGGGGGTAAAACGAAAGAGAGGGTAAAAAGAATACGCCCCTCTTCACTAAACCTTCATAAAAACTGACTGTAAAACTTAACTCGCTCGGTACCGGAGTTTTGCTAAGGAATAGAGCAAAACTCCAATTCGGCTGCACAAAAATCGTCTGCTTAAAGTGACCTACTTTCTCTGTTCAACGCACGGGCTATTCGTACTGTATCTCCTCTTCTACACTTATAAGGCTCTTATGGGGAAAATAAGAGATACCAAAAAAATGTATGTGCACTGCACTTTTCGCCACACAATGTAACAAAATGTTCTTTATTGTTAAACCACTTTTGATTATGGAACGACGTGAAGTTACCTTCATATAAACATCAGAATTGAGTAAGTTTCCATGCCAATAGCAATACTCTTGCCGTCTAAATTTATACTTGTTTTATTTTACCGCTGCGTCATGTATTTGTTTGAATTAGGCTAAAAAGACATTTCCATGGAGGGGAGGTCACTACTACCATGTTTCCGGGATCGAGGCAGATTTCTCGACTTCACAGCAATGCAAACTTGTGCCATCAATTGTTATAAAGCCATTTATAAAACGACTATCACTGAGCCTTTCACTAAACGGACACCTATTTTCAAGGGACTGTAAGTTGTTACGACAGGTGGTTTGGAAAAGGAACACAATCCGCGAAAAGCCTCACAGTCAGTAGTGATGTAGCGTTCTTGTTAAATTCCTAGCTCATAATTCAGAGGAATATTAAGGCTCCAAATTTGCAGAACCTTTACTTTTAAGCATAGCAAGTCATTTTACGAGGGTCAACTGAAAATGTTGTACTCGAACAGGAAGGAGTTGACTTGCGAGTCCAGATAAAGTTTACATTTCAACATGGTAGGGGCTACTGTTACGCCTTTTTCAAGTCGTAATTCGACTCAGAAATTCTATAGTTAAGGCATGACGTCATTTTACTGTCGTAACCCGCTCACTGCAGGCTTCGGTTACACCTTTTCCACGAGTCGTAGAGTCACTCGGCCAGACTTGGATTACGGCGCGGCGTGATCCTACCCGGACATTCTCTAGTTACGACATGACGCTATTTTACTGTCGTAACACGCTCACTATTATTCATGTCCCTTGTTAGGACATACTTGTATGTACTGGTGGTTGTTTTTCCAGATATCCTCTCAGTGATTGAGGCTTATATGAGGCTAAGTGATTATAGATTTCACTGTTTCTTTAACGGGTTTATTCCGTATTTTTATCTGTACTAATGGTACAGGTGAATGTGGGGAGTGAAGTATTTGTCCCGTTATTTTGTTTCTTCAAACAAGGAATCATTTGTGTATGATTTGTGGTGGAATTTCCTCCATGGTGTGTACTAGGATGTACTGTACTGAATGTACTATGGGTTATATTTTTCCCGTAACGACCGAACGTAGAGCTGGACGAACGCGTTCGTTTCAAAGTCCGAGATAACTTTTTGCAACCTGTCGAAGGACTCGAACGTACTTCCTGCTGTCAAAACTGCTTCGCTGTGAAGTCCGCTATCTATGACTAAAGTAAACCGGCCTGCATACGGGTAGAAACGCACAACCACTACGTATGAACTGTTGAACACGGGTCTGTCCTCACTCGACCCATGCTTTAAAATGGCCGCCCAAACCGGAAGTAGAGTGCGGCCCTGACGGGGAAATGCTTTGTGGCGTAATCAAAGCCGCAAAGAAGGGAAAAGTTACGGGAGGCGTAAGTGTAGCCACTGCGTTTCAACATTGTCCCTCCGGACCTCCACACACGTGTTCCATCTGTGCCCGAGATCCTTATTGCCATTGCTGCAGAAGCCTTTGTATAGACCTTTTCGGTATCTGAGCAGCTCTCGCGAGACACGCTCTTTGTTATGCTTTGAACATCGCGAGAACTTCGAACCTTGGCTTGTGCAGCTCGCACGAGATCGCTGTACCGCATGCTTTGCTATGCTCTGAAGTTTGCGAGAGATTACGAGAGCTTGGAATACCGACAGGGTCTATTGCAACCGTTTGAAGTCCTCAAAAGAATTCATGACGTCGTTGTCCGTTTTGTAGTGCTCAACCCTGAGGTACTTCTTCATGGTTGTAAACATATGATGGTTTGAGGATGGCATGTATCGGGCAATACTGTATTATACAGTGAATGGTTAACCATCTCCAAGCGGCATTAATCATTTGTTGCCATGGAAACCAAGGACTTTCGGGCAGGGTCTGTGTCTTAACGGAGCAACATCCCTCTCCAGAGTGTTCCTCAGTGCTTAGCCTTGATTATATATGCTCTCTTAGTTGACTTGGAAGTATGAAAAAGAATTCACCGCTTACTGTCTCATCTTTTGGAACGAAGTCCAACAGGAAATACCTCTCTGCGTCTAATGAAACAGATGCCATCACCTTTTTAAGGGGAATTGACCCTGACTTTCTTTAGGTGGGTATAACCTTGATGCCCCTACTGCATGAACAGTAAAAAAGGATTGATTTCAGGCTCAAAGTGATGTACCCCAGTCTCATCATCAGAAAACAAATACAGTAGGGGCAGAAGATCCTCTCGGTCTGCCTCAAATAAAAGTAAAATATTGCGTGCCATGTTTGATCTGAAGTACTTCTTTTCTGGTGTAAAAGTTAGAGAACCTACCTTGCTTAAACTGTCTTCATGAACAGTTTTCTGCACAGAATACTCCAAACTCATTCATGTGAGATGCCAAGAGTATCAGCAATGTAATAGGTGCACATTGGTTAATTTTGCACCACCAGTGTGCAGACAGCATCAACGGTTTCTTGAGTTGTGACCATTGTTGGTTTTCCACACGGTTTGTCACCTTCCAAGCCTGAATTTTGCTGACCCGATTATTACTGTGGTCTATGAAAGGGGATCCCTTCCAAGCCTGAATTCTGCTGACCACCTTATTACTGTCGTCTATGAAGGGGGATCCCTGCTAAACGTTTCCGTCAGGTCATTATGAATTTCCAGTTGTCTAAAATTAAAAACATTTCTTTGCAAATATTAGATCACTAAGTTTTGTTAGTTTTCTCAAATGTGGGGTTAACTGTGGGTTATGGTACTTTGAGAAACCAAGGCACACAAACTAACTGGTGAAAATACGTATTATTTTGCATGGTGTCTTCAAAAGAACCTCTCTTAATTCATGCCACGTTTTGAATGTCTAAGTCAATTCCTTCCTGGTTGGGCCCGGTACTTCTCACTGACCCTTGTAGATCCCTTTGAAGTCACGGAATGAACTCTGTGAATGCATTTTGTTTACATGTGTCAAAGAAAGAATGATCTGTGTAAGCCAACAGGGGAGGCAACTCTGTCTTGCAAGTGATGTCCCTTGGTTGACACAGTGTGTATTTTCTTGTCATTTTTGTCAATCAAACATGAACATTAATTAATTATGCTTAAGTTTGGTGCTCAATCTGTCTACTAATTTCACAACAAATGCTCTTTGGCTTTAGTGACAGGGATTTGTATCAAAATCTAGTAAAGAATGCCACTGGATTTTAAGCTAAGAATTTAACACGCTAAAGTTCATTATTACCCTTGCCCAAATCAGGAGCCCTGATTTTTGTAGTCACCCTCACTTGCCTTGACTTGATCAGTGGTTGAGGCACATGAGCTAGGGCCTGTTCACTGTTCTAAAGTTGATGGGGAATGAATACAGACTGGCTCAGGAACCGGCAAGTCGGTTGTGGAGCCCTAGTACCATCTCAATTTTGTTAGTATATTTTAAAAATGTGTTTAACTCTATTTTGTTCCTTTTTAACACTCCTTCCTTTTATTTTGCACTAAATCTATTCCTTTTTATTCTGAAGCATTTTGGTGATGGCACTGAGATTGCAACAACAACTGTGATCACTGCCTTTCCTCCTAGAAGCAGCAATACATTGGTTTCAGTTGTGGTTAGTTGTCGTGCAGGAACGCAGAAGAAGAAGTTATGGTTAAACATGTAAATCTGCTTCGCATCGAGTTACTCTCAGTCTGCCAGGATCTCTGACAATTGCGAACCGCATCTCTTGATGTACAGTCAGTCGCTGATTAGGGATCGCACTGTTGATGAAATACAAGTCTTTCTGAGTCTTCTTCTTCTTTTTCTTCTGTGTTGTTACAATTGAATTTTTGAAGAAAATCTTATTGGACGGCAAAAAATATAGGTAGCTTGTGGAGAGTGCGGGTCTCCGAGCCTGGGGGGTCCGTAGCCGACTTTGTGGTTGTCCAGCCTAGGGGATCCGTAACCGACTGGCTGGTTCTCCAGCCACAGCTAAAAAGATATGTCGGTGTCACTGACACTCACCAGTAGATCTCTATTCTCAGAATGCTCACTCTGAATGTAAAATGTGTATGGCATTTGTTTAAAGTGCTCCGGACAGTGGTAATGGTATGTGTGGTCGAGAGTTCAAGTCTTGCCCTTGCTGATGTTTTTTTTTAAATTTCTGCAATTTATAACCTTTCTAATATTTGTACCTTCTTAGCTAATTTTTATTATATTTTTGCTCTCTTCTTCTTTAGTCCAAAGCATGTAATCCAATGTGTTTGGGTGGTTTCTACCAAAGTGAGGCAAAGATCGCCACAACAAAGCTCACGAGTTAATGATTCCGAATCAGCCATCATTGAATGCACCCACGAACCAAGTAGCATGAATCACTAGTCCCAATTCTAGAAGCGGTATTTATCAACAAAATGCAGTACATGTATATATAAATCATTAAAAACAAAAAACAAAAAACATAGCTTGTGTGAATATTATATGTCCACCAGATGAGGACAACCAGCTAACATATCAGGATGAAGAGGAAGCTGCCGTCTACTGTGGTGGTGAAGGTCGAGTACGATGTCGAAGAGCCGCCTGCAGCCTCTGATGAGATGGACACAATGCCAAGCAGTAAGTGTGTGACCTGATGTTGTGTGTGACCTGATATTGTGTATTGTGTTACATTCATTGATTGATTGCTTGATACAGGCTCTTGAAATGAAAGTTAATAGCAGTAAGTCGCGTGTTGGGACGATTCACGCACTGGGGGTTCATTATATAGTAAAATGCATACGTGGTGGCAAAATCGGTCGTAAAAAGGGAGTAGTCGTAGAAAGACCCCCCGCGGGTTAGGGAGAGTCCCATATTGGTTGGGACGAGAAAGAATTTACCCGATGCTCCCCAGCATGTCGTAAGAGGCGTTTCTTGTATAGAATATAGTCAATGTTTGTAAAGATTTTAGTCAAGCAGTATGTAAGAAATGTTAAGTCCTTTGTCCTGGAAACTTCTCCCAGTAAGGTCATATATTGTATGCAAGCCCCTGGAGCAATTTTTTGATTAGTGCTTTTGTGAACAAGAAACAATTAACAAGTGGCTCTATCCCATCTCCCCCCTTTCCCCTATCCCATCTCCCCCCTTTCCCCGTCGCGATATAACCTTGAATGGTTGAAAACGACGTTAAACACCAAATAAAGAAGGAAAGAAAGAAAAGAAAGTCGTAGAAAAGGGAGTCGGTAAGGGGGGTGCACTACTGTATCACAGTGGAAAAGGGCATTTTTAATCATAATCTATCACTAGTTCAGGGCCTAGCATTGTAAGCCGTTTGGCTTACTTTACGCCGAAATAACATCTCCAGTACGCAGAACTCGATTTGGTGTACGCCGAAATGCAAAAACCTGTTTTTCTCAAACGGTAAACCCAAACAGTCTCAGCTTTCGTTTTGTGCGCCTTTCGGTTCAATTCTTAATCGGTTTGACAGTTTGATTGAGCACGCACTTCCTCTGGCATCGCGCGAGCATGCTTTGTGCCGGTGTTTTGTGGCTCTAGACTTGAAATAATGTCTCGAAGCGACATTGTTGAACGTGGTCAACCATTCAGTGACAAAGAATCCAGATATTCCTGGAAGTGGGAATGGCTGGATTTCGTTCCGAAGGTGGAAGGCAAGTCAGAAAAAGTAATGTGCCGATACGGACTATGGCTCCGAAAGGTTGCTATTTCTGGCAAAGCATACTGTCAGTTGTGCCGGAAAGAAATAGGTTACGCGAACAAGGGCTTCGCTGCTATCACAGGCCACTGTGAAACGCAGATGTTGGTGAAGGCATAATTTAGTTGCTTAATCTTCTTTGGGGAGGGGGGGGGGGTCATTTTAGGTCAAAAATCTCCAACAAATCTGCAGACCCCCGCCTTTGTAAGCTGAACTCACTTTTTCCAATGCTAGGCCCTGCTAGTTAATATTTATCTAGTTTTTAATGTAGTGGTTTACATTTACATTTAGTCAAGTTTTTACTGAATATTTTAACATATACGGGGAATCAAGACGAGGGTGTGGCCTTTATGTGTGCGTGTTTGTGTGTGTGTGTGTGTGCGTGCAGAGTGATTCAGAGAAAACTTCTGGACTGATCTTCATGAAACTTAACATGAGAGTTCCTGGGTATGATATCCCAAGACGTTTTTTCCTTCTTTTTTTGGATAAATATCTTTGATGACGTCATACCCAGCGTTTTATTAAAAGTTGAGGTTGCACTCTCACGTTTTAATTCTTCAACCAAATGTATTCACATTTTGGTCAAACAATCTTCGACGACATCCGGACTATGGGATTGCATTTAAGCTTGGAAGCTTAAAAATTAGTTACCTTATTTGCCTCTAAAGTTATCATTAAAATCAAATTTGCAGAAGTGAACAGCTCAGATCATGGGTCCATAAAGTGTTGCACAGATGGTCAAAAATAAAGTACAAGATATTGGACTCTGAGTGGTACTACACTGTGGCTTAGTGTCTGTAGGAAGCTACAAGGTGAAAATAGAAAAAGAAAAACACAATTCTTGACTTTGATAGGCTTTTCTGCTCGTAAACACACATTCTTCTACTCATCACAGTATAAGGATAAGGATAAGGATAAGATTTTATATAGTCCATGAGGGTAACCTCACAGAAATTCGGGCTGCTTTCTCCCTGGGGAAAGCGAGCTGCCATACAGTATACGGCGCTACCTATTTTATTAATTTTTTTCCTGCATGCGTGTATTCATGTTTCCAAGCAAGCCCTGAGACTTAATGCCCCATTATTGCGTTTAAAACTCCAATTCAATTTGTTTTGAATAAAACTCACAAGTTTACAATAAGAATTTAGAGACCTCTATCCATTAGGTATATCATAGTTTCGTTTTTGCAAAACTAAGGAATTACACATTTAATTGAATCAGTCAGACAGATGGAGACACAGAGAGACAGGCAGATGGCAAAACAAAATCTGAGAAAGAAACCCCTTTAACAATTTGTACTATGTTTGAAATAAAATGTGGCAAGGAGAAGCCATAATTCATCACCTTTCAGTATGACGTCATGTCCGTGTTCCGCACTTGTAATGATGTGCTTTTATTCTGTTATCGGCTGCACTGAGCTTGAAAATTTAATTTTAATTAAATTACATATTCTTACCGCAATTCTCATAAATGCATTGACTTCAATCTCACATGCTAGATGTCGAAACACTACTCCAATTACCTGCCCTTGTAAGGGTGGTAACCAAGCTAAAAAAACCAGACGCTATAGCCGTTGCTATGCCCTGAACCCACTTGGTTACCAATAACCCTCCGCGCACCATGTGAGTGCCGGCATCGGGAATAATCATTCGAGACTTCTCAAAATCCCCCCTTTGTTCAGATACTTTGAAACTTCTTCTTCTTCAGCGTTCGACGATACTTCTCTCTTTTTCTTCTTCAGCGTTCGACGATACTTTGAAACAAATAGGCCTCTCTTTCGATGTTCATGGCGCTTTTGCGGGCATGATCAAAGGACCTTGTTGTAAGAGGTTCCTTTTTGGGATTTGTTTCTGGTTTTGGAATGGTTGCGTTCTTTGGCATTTTGAGCCTTTTCTCTTGGCTCGTTTGCTAGACTTAACGCGTAAGACTTTGTTCCTCTTACTCTGGGCCTCAGCCCTCAAGGGCAGTGAGACCCATGCGCTATTAGGGTTACCAGAGGATGTAGCCTTTGAACATAATGATTCCGTTTTTCACTGCTTTTCGGCCAGATTTCCTTAAATCAGAAACCTGGTCAATCTCCTCCGGTATTTAATTCCCTCCTCTCGGGAGGATTCTTGCTCCGGGCGATTTGGATTTTCTAACTGTCTGGTTAGAGCTTTAAAATCCTATCTAACTTGCGCTAAGTCAATTGGAATTAAGAGCCATAAGCTCCTGTTCTTATCTCTTTACACTTTACTTTGTAAAAGTTTTCTCAAACGATGTTTTTGCCCCACCTCTGCCTTTGCTGGCATCATATGGGGAGGCTCCTGCTTCAGGTTTTGCCGTGGCTTGCGTCACATTCAGCTGATTTGAGCCTTTTTGACTCACATGCGAAGCAAAGGTGAGTCTATGTACTCACCCGAGTCGTCCGTCCGGCCGGAAAACTTTAACGTTGGATATTTCTTGGACACTATTCAGTCTATCAGTACCAAATTTGGCAAGATGGTGTATGATGACAAGGCCCCAAAAAACATACATAGCATCTTGACCTTGCTTCAAGGTCAAGGTCGCAGGGGCCATAAATGTTGTCTAAAAAACAGCTATTTTTCACATTCTTCCCATTTTCTCTGAAGTTTTTGAGATTGAATACCTCACCTATATATGATATATAGGGCAAAGTAAGCCCCATCTTTTGATACCAGTTTGGTTTACCTTGCTTCAAGGTCAAGGTCACAGGAGCTCTTCAAAGTTGGATTGTATACATATTTTGAAGTGACCTTGACCCTGACCTATGGAAGATAACTGTTTTAAACTTAAAAATTATGTGGGGCACATGTTATGCTTTCATCATGAGACACATTTGGTCACATATGATCAAGGTCAAGGTCACTTTGACCCTTATGAAATGTGACCAAAATAAGGTAGTGAACCACTAAAAGTGACCATATCTCATGGTAGAAAGTGCCAATAAGCACCATTGTACTTCCTATGTCTTGAATTAACAGCTTTGTGTTGCATGACCTTGACCTTGGGTCACATGTATTTTGGTAGGAAAAATGTGTAAAGCAGTTCTTAGTGTATGATGTCATTGCTAGGTTTAGTTATTTGACCTTGACCCTGAAGGTCAAGGTCATGTAAAGGTCAAGGTCAAGCATGTGAGTCGTATGGGCTTTGCCCTTCTTGTTTCAGGAACATTTTCGAACTTTAAGTTCTTAGATCCTCCCTTGGGGGCATTTGAACTTGTGGAAGTTTTCTCAAATGATTCTCCTTTGTTACCACTTCCTTTGTGGGCAGCGATGCGGCGTTGCTTTTGCTTGCGTCACCAGCGCAAGTAACGCATCACTCGCTGAGCGCTATCCGTAGGCCTCGGTTACACCAAGCCTAAGAACTTAGTTTATTCTTTTCTTCTTACTACGGAACAGCTCCCGGTTACAACGGACTTGACGATCATACATCTGGATGTTCCTAGCAAGGAGAAACTGTCTGTTTGCAAGAACAATGATCTCCTGGCTGTGGAAGATTGTGGCCGCACTTCTTTTTATTATCGTCTTTGAACAAGACTTTGATTCGTTCTTTCCCTTGTGCGGTTACGTACTCACTGGATACCTTTGTGTTCTGTCGGGACACATATACAAAGGATGTAGCTTTGCTGTTCGCCTGGGAGAAGGCCTCGGCCGACAGTATTGTTCTGTCGGTGAGACTTTAATCTCTTCCTTGCTTGAAGGTTCTCTTTTCGAATTCTCTTCTTTGCACGCGGACTCTTTTCTAACAAAGAGAAGCTCACAGCAAAAGAAAAGCGCGCGGCAGGCCTCGGCTTGTCTTAACAAAAGAAAAGCGCTAAGCGGGCTTTTATCTACACGCCTCTCTTCTTCTCGGCATGGCGCTTTGCCAAATACCCACCTCTCTATCCCCTCGGGGCGAGTTAGCGGTGGGGTTCAGTGGGCAAACAATAGCACGCTTTCACTCATACTCTTGGCAGTTATGTCAACTGGAGTCTTAGTGCTCTGCATCACCCTTCTTTCCGCCTTTGTGTTTTACCACAGCGGCTGGTGGGGATTAGGACTCCCACTTTATTGAGGGAGGCACTGGGGTCTTTCCTATTGGGTCACTTTCATAGATCGTGCCGATGGTTACTTCCACCTTTGGATACACAAAATAGATCGGAAGTGGCTACATTTTATTTAATTCGGAGCTTCAGGGCTCTGATTTCGATTCTAAGCAATCAAACAAAGGGCTGGAACATGTTAGTGTCTTTTCTCGACTGGTTCACAGACACAAACAATCATTGGATTCTCACACCATTGCTCATGCAAGGCGTTCCCATTGGTTCTCTCTCCACCAGCGAAGCAGTTCTCTTGTGGAATTCTTTCCCCTTGTCAAGGGAGAACATGTGTTGATTCAATCAGACAACACTTGTTCTTCTTCTTCTTCGTTCGTGGGCTGAAACTCCCACGTACACTCTTGTTTTTTGCACGAGTGGAATTTTACGTGTATGACCGTTTTTTACCCCGCGCGCCATTTAGGCAGCCATACGCCGTTTTCGGAGGAAGCATCCTGGGTATTTTCGTGTTTCTATAACCCACCAAACTCTGACATGGATTACAGGATCTTTTTCGTGCGCACTTGGTCTTGTGCTTGCGTGTACACACGGGGGTGTTCGGACACCGAGGAGAGTCTGCACACAAAGTTGACTCTGAGAAATAAATCTCTCGCCGAACGTGGGGACGAACTCACGCTGACAGCGGCCAACTGGATACAAATCCAGCGTGCTACCGACTGAGCTACATCCCCGCCCTAATCAGACAACACCACAGTGGCCTTTTATCTCAACAAGCAGGGGGCATCTCGCTCCCTATCGCTGCCACATCGAGCATGCGAGATTTTGATGTGGTGTTACCACCACGAGATCCTATTAGCAGTGAAGTACCTTTCTGAGAGGCTCTATGACTTGGCAGACTCTCTAAGTCAGTTGGCCAAGAATGTCCACACAGAATGGGCTCTATCTCACTTCGCGCTTCTACTCCTTCGGGTGAATTTGGAGAAGCCGCTGATAGAAGTTTTTTGCCTCTCGGTACTATCGCCTTCTGCTAAATGTTCGTCTCCCCGTTCCCGGATACCGAAGCATGGAAGATTAATACTCTCGATTTTACTTTGAGCGGCCTGTCGGTCGCACATTATGGGCCCATTCAATCTTGGTTGCCAGTCCTTAAGACTGGCAAGAGGGCGCCGTTTTTTACACTCAAGCCACACGGGTGTCTACTGTACGGGAATCATTGAGACGCTCAGGGGCTTCTGCCTCAACTCTGGATTTGGTCTAGAGATTCCATAAGGGTTCAGCGTCTTCGTTTTCGTGTCACATTGACTGGCTTGGGACAAATGGCGTAATATTAACGGAAAGAACTCCACTTCTCTCCGTTCAATGCAGGTGGCGAACCACCTATCCTGGCTTTCCGAACTTTCTCCCACGTCTCTGATTTAAGACGATACGCAATATCAGTTGCACTGAAACAGCTAGGTTGCAATATTTCACTTGGGGGCTTTATAGCCAGCGTGATTAAGGAAGCCTCCCTTTGGTTGGCTGAAAACAAATCTCCAGTCCCGACTTGGGATTTGCTCCTAGTTTTGGAGCTTTTGAGATCGGATGGTTTGATCCTTGACAAAAACTAGCCTTGCTAATCTAACACGGGAAGGGGTCATGCTTACTCTAGTAGCTTCTGAGAGAAGTGGGAGTAAGTGCATTTTCTGTCTGCTTTTGGCCATAGACATCTCTTTGGAGAAAGACTGATCTACACTTGTAGAGGCAATGACTTAGTGAAGTCAACCTTAGCTAGATGGACTGCCACATTGATTAGGCATACCGGCACGGTTGGCCTAGTGGTAAGGCGTCTGCCCAGTGAGCGGGAGGTCGTGGGTTCGAACCCCGGCCGGGTCATACCTAAGACTTTAAAATTGGCAATCTAGTGGCTGCTCCGCCTGGCGTCTGGCATTATGGGGTTAGTGCTAGGACTGGTTGGTCCGGTGTCAGAAAAATGTGACTGGGTGAGACATGAAGCCTGTGCTGCGACTTCTGTCTTGTGTGTGGCGCACGTTATATGTCAAAGCAGCACCGCCCTGATATGGCCCTTCGTGGTCGGCTGGGCGTTAAGCAAACAAAGAAACAAAATTGATTAGGCATGCCTACAGTGGTGGCAAGAAAGGGGGGGGGGGGCAGTCAGTCCTCCCTCTTCAGGCAGCACGGACTCAAGAAGTCGGAGTGTTGGCCTCTTCTTTACCTGTTCTCAAGTCTGAGAGACTTACATAAGTTATGAATGCAGCTCATTGAACGTTCAAGGACGTAGTCATGAGTTTCTATCTGCGGGATATTTTAAGTACCCGCTATTATAGCACACATCTACTAGACATCAGAAGATGCCTTTTCATATGTTTACCTGCGGGACGTATCTGGTGCCCGGCAGAATAGAACATACTTACCAACTCACATATTGAATTCCCTCCCAGCCTGCCCCGCAAATTGTTTAAAGGGGTATATGTTTCAGGACGGAATGAGTGTTACCGGTATACATCCTGCGCATGCGCAGTACACCGGTAGGGGAGATAACCACCATGGACCATGCCTTATATGGCATGTGGTTTTTGTTTTAGAGTTATCTCCCCATGTTACCATGTAAGAGTGCTTCAATGTCTTAGCAACCAAACGAAGTTATTGCTATCTATGTGAGTTGGTAAGTATATTAATTAAAAAAAAAATTTTGACATTTTATATTCTAGCTTTATAACATGGGTGAAACTAGCCCGTCAATTGACTGAAATCCGTCAATCTGAAAATAAGTCTGACGGAAATTCCGTCAATCCGCAATTTTGAAAAAAATAAAAAAATTGAGAGAGAAAAAAACAAAAATACTTGCGGAACGCGTTTTCAAACTGCTATAGTGAACCGGTTGCAGTTTGCCCGCAAATGGAAGCGCTTTTGCCCGTGCTCGCGGTAAACCCCGTAGGTGAGCTTTCTTCGCTTTCGGATTCGCTCTGCATCACGATAAAAAAAAAGTTCTCTCGCGTTTTGGCAGGCATTTTTTGGGGTCTCAAACACAAAGGAAAAAACATTTGCACAGGAATGAACCTTTATCGTTTCACAAAGTGACTTTTCAACAAATCATCCAAAATCAGCTTATCGTGTAAATGAACTGTAGCTTCCAATATATGTACCGAGCCTGTTCTCATTTTTCTTACACATTTGCTTCTGTGAAAATTTCATTTTAAGTGACCGACGTAAGAATTCACCAGCTTTGAAGAATGACTCATATGTATTGACACATCTGGAGATTCTGGTTGTGTTGCTTTTTTCATTGTGACACACATGGATTACACAAAAATTATGTGCCTCTTTTTCAGCAGCTGAAGTCAAGACAGAGGCATTCCCAGCTTTGACTGAGACGAGCAATTCAGCAGCTGAAGTCAAGACAGAGGCATTCCCAGCTTCGACCGAGACGAGCAATTCAGCAGCTGAAGTCAAGACAGAGGCATTCCCAGCTTTGACTGAGACGAGCAGTTCAGATGCTGAAGACAGCACTGCCACAAGTTTGTGTGAGAGTGGCGCAAGTATTGTTTCTGGCGGGGTGAAAGATGCATTCTCTCCTGCGCCTACAGGCTGTGATTGTCGAGTGCAAGTCAAACAAGAGCCAGTAGACTCAGCACAAAACGTCGAGAGTATGGAACACAATGACTTGAAATCCACTGACACTTTCGGCTGTGAGATAGCAAGAGTGAAATCAGTTGAGGTGGAAACATGTTCAGCTACTGCAAATAAGACAAAGAGATCACTGGACAAAGAGACAAGCCACAATACCAAGGACAAAGGAACAGGGCTCAGAACACCCATCAGTAGGAGAAGTAGAGCTTTAGTGAAAGAAGGAAGTAACGATTTAGATGGGTCTTCGCGTGGAGAAAAGCCACATGTCTGCTCTCATTGTACAGCAACATTTTCTCTAAAAGTGAGTTTAAAGAAGCATATGTTAACACATACAGGAGTAAAGCCACATGTCTGCCCTGAGTGTACAGCAACATTTGCCCACAAACATCATTTAAACAATCACATGTTACGACATACAGGAGAAAAGCCACATGTCTGCCCTGAGTGTACAGCAAAATTTGCTCAGAAAGGAAGTTTAAAGAGCCACATGTTAAGGCATACTGGAGAAAAGCCACATTCCTGCCCACAATGTACAGCCAAATTTGCTCACAAAATTAGCTTAGAGAGCCACATGTTAGCACATACAGGAGAAAAGCCACATGCCTGCCCTCAGTGTACATCAAACTTTGCTCAAAAAGTGGGTTTAAAGAGGCATATGTTAACACATACAGGAGAAAAGTCACATGTCTGCCCTCATTGTACAGCCAAATTTGCTCAGAAACATCATTTAGAGAGCCACATGTTAACACATACTGGAGAAAAGCCACATTCCTGCCCTCAGTGTACAGCAAAATTTGCTATAAAAGGGAGTTTAAAGAAGCATATGTTAACACATACAGGAGAAAAGCCACATGTCTGCCCTCATTGTACAGCAACATTTGCTCAGAAAGGGAGTTTAAAGACCCACATGTTAATACATACTGGAGAAAAGCCACATGCCTGCCCTCAGTGTACAGCACAATTTGCTCACATTGGGAGTTTAAAGACCCACATGTTAATACATACTGGAGAAAAGCCACATTCCTGCCCTCAGTGTACAGCAAAATTTGCTAAAAAATCGAATATAAAGAAGCATATGTTAACACATACAGGAGAAAAGCCACATGTCTGCCCTCAGTGTACAGCAACATTTGCTCAGAAACCTCATTTAAACAACCATATGTTAACACATACAGGAGAAAAGCCACATTCCTGCCCTCAGTGTACAGCCAAATTTACTCACACAGGGAGTTTAAAGAGCCACATGTTAGGGCATACTGGAGAAAAGCCACATGCCTGCCAACAATGCACAGCGAAATTTGCTCAAAAAAGGAGTTTAAAGAAGCATATGTTAACACATACAGGAGAAAAGCCACATCTCTGCCATCATTGTGCAGCAACATTTGCTCAGAAAGGGAGTTTAAAGACCCACATGTTAATACATACTGGAGAAAAGCCACATGCCTGCCCTCAGTGTACAGCAACATTTGCTCTGAAACCTCATTTAAACAACCATATGTTAACGCATACAGGAGAAAAGCCACATGTCTGCCCTGTTTGTACAGCAACATTTTCTCAAAAAAACCATTTAAGGACCCACGTGTTAACTCATACTGGAGAAAAGCGACATGTGTGCCCTCAATGTACAGCAACACTTTCTCAGAAAGGACATTTAAAGACCCACATGTTAATACATACTGGAGAAAAGCCACATGCCTGCCAACAATGTACAGCCAAATTTGTTCGGAAAGGGAGTTTAAAGAAGCATATGTTAACACATACAGGAGAAAAGCCACATCTCTGCCATCATTGTGCAGCAACATTTGCTCAGAAAGGGAGTTTAAACAACCATATGTTAACACATACAGGAGAAAAGCCACATTCCTGCCCAAGATGTTCAGCAAAATTTGCTTTAAAATGGAGTTTAAACACGCATATGTTAACGCATACTGGAGAAAAGCCATGACCTCCGAAAATCTGGGATAATCAAATATTAAAATGGAGGTGAATTTACAGAGGTTATGAATATGAAAAGATAATCTGAGTAATACGAGTCTTAAAAGGGGGTTCCATTGTATTCACTTGTAAAGATAACTTACTTATCATACAATGGACCGTTAAACTAACCACTCATCGGAGAGCACCCAGCAGACTACTCGGTCGAAAAGTAATAGCAGAGAGACTGGTCAAGTCTCCTGTCCCTTGCTTGTAAACCACAAGTGAATGAATCTAGAAGTATTGAATTTTGAAACGTTGGCAGCCTCTTTGTTTTTGGATTTAACCTTAGGGTCAGTTACTCCAACCAAACTATTCTTTTTTTAAAATATTTTTAAAACAAAAACATTTCTCATTTTATCCCCCTCAAAGAGAATTTGACGCACCCACTTGCTAGCAGACTCACTCTGATGATTCTCTTTCTGTCTCTGCATATTTACACCCTGCGACACTATAGTGATCTGAGATACTACAGTATATAACATCCTGAGACACCAGTGATTTCAGCTAATGGTGATCTCAATATAGCCTGTGATCAAAGCTACTGGTTATCAGAGAAACAAATAATCAGAGAGAAAAAAATGTATGAAGTGGGATAAGGCTCTTTCCATGGTTACTGTCTGTAAATAATTATATGTACATACCCTGTCTCTGTTTTCACTGAGTCGGGTTTAAGGAAGTGATGCAGCTCAAATTGCCTGCTGCACGTGAATTTAGCAGGACAGAGCAGCTGTAAAGAAATAGCCGTTTACACGTTTATTTCTGTTTTTGTTTTAAATAATTAAAGTGCTTGCCAAAAAAAAAGTTGTTCCTTTCATCAGTTACATATACTGTTCAAAAAAAGAAACGCATAGTTGCTACTTGCCAAATTTGTTTTATTTTTCGAAAAAATTAACAGAAAATCCAATATTTAGATTATTTGTTTGAAATTTGGTATGGACACAGTTGAATGCACACACAGTTCATTTGCATCTTCAAATCAATCAGTCAATCAATACGATTGGGTGCCGAGGCTGTCAAGTCAGTAGGGGGTGTGACTGCCTTGAGCAGCAACAACTGCCCGGCACCTTAATTCTGGGCATGGACTGGATCAGATGCCGGATATCTTGCTGTGGGATGGTGTCCCACTCCTCCTGAAGTGCCTGCAATAGATCGCGGTGATTTGCTGGCGCTTCTTCTCGCCTGCGCACACGTCTGTCCAATTCATCCCAGAGGTGTTCTATCGGGTTCATGTCTGGCGACATGGATGGCCAGGGAAGTTCTGTGTATTTCAATCGTCTTTAAATAGCACAAAGTACGAATGCGTGTGATATTGGACCTATGTGAACCATAAGATGAATTGAATTTGCATAAAACAGGTTTGTGTCCGTTCGTACTGATTTTGACGGGAAAATGTGTCCGTTCGTACCACTTTCATCAAATTGTTTCCGTTCGTACGCTTTTCAGTAATTCAAACCCCTCGCGAAGTTCATTCAGCTCTGTCGCACACACAACTACCGGCCGAGTCGATATGCGCGGGACAAGTAGTTTCGACATGTCCTTTGAAGATATGAATTTCTTCCTCAGTGCAGAAAATAAACCTGACATGCCACCATCCACAACAATGCAAGTTCTGCCTACTTTCCACAACTGTACCATAAACAACTTGAACATCACAATAAGAAAATAAGACCAAACGTGTTGATTGTCTCTGCCGTTAACCCCACAAGCTAACTCAACGAACTCGTCCAGTCTTGATCGCGAGCCAGTGTGTACAACAGTTACTGACGGTGCAAAGAGATGTAGCAATTTCATCCAATTGATGTTTTATTTGATGTTCATGAATTTTCCGTTCCTTTGATTATAGTCTGAACAAAATGTTACGACAATCAAATATTCTAATGTTAATTGAAAGAGTTAAATAAACTTTTGATGTTGCACTATTTTTGTGGCGCATTGAAGTGTATGTGTTTGGTGTAAACAGGTGTTCTTGGTGTGTGTGTTTGATTGCATGTGTGTGTGTGCTCGCTCAATCATCAAAACAACAACAAAGTCAGTACCTGAAAGGAATTCGATCGATACATAAATGTTATTTGCGTTTTTTGACCAAAATATGACATTTTACACAGATCTCGACAGTCGGAGAGCAATGACTGTCTCGATCTGTGTAAAATGTCATATTTAGGTCAAAAACGCAAATAACGTATGACAATGACGTTTCGCACCTCTTGGCAATGACGTTTCGCACATCTTGGAAGAAAAGTACGAAATGTCATTCTGAAAAGTGCGAAACGATATAAGTAAAATGTGCGAAAAGACAAAAAAAGTGCGAAACGTTATGTCCAAATTGTAGATTAAGTGCGAATCGTCCGAAGTGCGAACCGTCAGAAGGTGCGAAACGTCTGGTATTCGTCCCTCCGGACCTCCACACACGTGTTCCATCTATGCCCGAGATCCGTATTGCTGTTGCTGCAGAAGCCTTTGTATTGCAACCGTTTGAAGTCCTCAAAAGAATTCATGACGTCGTTGTCCGTTTCGTAGTGCTCAACCCTGAGGTACTTCTTTATGGTTGTAAACATATACTGTTCAAAAAAAGAAACGCATAGTTGCTACTTGCCAAATTTGTTTTATTTTTCGAAAAAATTAACAGAAAATCCAATATTTAGATTATTTGTTTGAAATTTGGTATGGACACAGTTGAATGCACACACAGTTTATTTGCATCTTCAAATCAATCAGTCAATCAATACGATTGGGTGCCGAGGCTGTCAAGTCAGTAGGGGGTGTGACTGCCTTGAGCAGCAACAACTGCCCGGCACCTTCTGGGCATGGACTGGATCAGATGCCGGATATCTTGCTGTGAGATGGTGTCCCACTCCTCCTGAAGTGCCTGCAATAGATCGCGGTGATTTGCCGGCGCTTCTAGAATTCTTCTCGCCTGCGCACACGTCTGTCCAATTCATCCCAGAGGTGTTCTATCGGGTTCATGTCTGGCGACATGGATGGCCAGGGAAGCACCTGGACATGGTGGTCGGTGAGGAACTGGGTGGTGAGTCGTGCTGTGTGCGGGCGAGCGTTGTCCTGCTGGAATATGGCATCCTGGTCAGCCAGAAGAGGAAGGGCGTGTGGCGCAGAATTTCCTCCACGTATCGCTGGGCAGTTATGCGCCCTTGGACGTGCACCAGGGTGCTCCTTCCAGCGGTATTGATCGCCCCCCACACCATGACGCCTCCACCACCATGAACGGGTGCCTCATCCACACACTGGTTGGGCGCGTGACGTTCGTTTACTCTCCGGTAGACCCTCCTCCGACCATCATGTCGTTGGAGCAGGAAGTAGGACTCGTTGCTGAACCACACGTGTCTCCAGTGATTCCGGACGGTCCAGCGAAGGTGCTGGTTGCCCCACTGCACTCGGTTCTGGCGATGGCGGCGGGTGAGGACAGCTCCTCTGTGAGGTCTGCGAGCTCTCAAACCAGCTTCATGCAGGCGGTTACGCACGGTCTGGTCCGATAATCGGTGTGGTCCGGGGAGAGCCTGGACAGAAGATGAGGCCGACAGGAAACGATTCCGGAGGTGGCGGAGCCGTATGAAGCGGTCGTGAGCAGCAGTTGTCGCCCTTGGTCTTCCCGCTCGTGGCAAGTCAGCAACGGAGCCAGTGGCTTGAAACCTGACCCACAGTCTACTGATGGTGCTCTGGGACACGTGGAAGTGCCTGGCGATTGCACTTTGACTTTGGCCTGCTTGTAAACGACCCAATGCAATTTGGCGGTCTTCTCTGCTCAATCGGGCCATCTTTCGTCGCTGAATTGTCGTCTGATTTCTTTGTGGCGAACAATCCGCTTTTATGGGTTTTGGAAGACATGGTGAGAGCTCAATATTCCCCGAGTTTCACGAGATTACACTGAAGCATGACGAGTGGTCATGCCAAATGAGCAATTTTGACATTGTAGCCACTGATACCGCATGCGTCACGTGCAGAGCTCACTTGTGGCAATGGACGAAAGGTCGACGACAAGATAAACATTTTCTGCAGTTTGGTGGATATCCTTGTAGCCATATAACTAAATTAACCAAATATTACAAGCTATGCGTTTCTTTTTTTGAACAGTATATGATGGTTTGAGGATGGCATACAGTACTCCCCGGTTAACGTCACTACCGTTTAATGTCACACCTCTGATAACATCAATCAGGGTGTTGGTCCCGACCTAAAGCCTTCTTTGTATGACTAAGAAAACCTCGCTTAGCCTGACCTCGGATACGGGAACACCTCTTTTTAGGTGATCCCCGTTCTAGTCTCTAAATGCAGAAGACCACCGCTTAAAGGCCCGGCAGGAGTATATAAGGAGCCTGACCTTCTGCGTTGGCAAATCATTTCAAACCTCTTGCAGGCAACGGACAAATACTGCTCCTACATTTTCTTTAATATCTCAGTTAAGCATGAGTTACGGTGTCAGATTTTTTGTTCACACAGCTGGTTTTCACACATTTACCGCCCTATGCACTTAGATAAGGTTAATTCTCCATAATAAAGAAGATATTTGTAAACAAACATTTCAATGGGGATCTTGTTCAAAGAAAAGGGCGGAGTCAACACTCTCCGACGTCACAGATTTACACCATGCGTTCCAAAAATAGCAAAACACGTGGCATGCGGCAATTTGGTTCCAGAACATGCTGTCTCAGGTGCATGTGTATTTGTTACATCGGATATGAAGAAAGAAATGCAACTAACCTTTACCACCAGTTGTGGCCTTGATAGGGTATTCCTGTGGGGTTGGGATAAAGCTCTCTCACTAATTTGAGCACACAGTCGGGCATCATAAATTTTCTCGGTTAATGTTTACCCGTGTTGGATTGTCTTGATGTAAGGACGACGTCTTTTTCGCCAAGTACAATACACAATTCCAAGCACCGCGTCGGTCTAGCATGGACCAATACTTCTTGTAGAGTACTTTTCTAACGCCGGAATTCCTGCGGTGTGGCAATTGGCCTGTACCTAGCCACCTCTGGCGATGCCGGATTTGTCACACAAGGGCTGCAAAAACAAAAGGCACACTGGCCTACCCCAGGGCCCGTATGCATGAACTAGAAGTAAGAAACACTGGAAGTAGAGGCCTCTTTTCGAAGTGGGAACTCCCGAAGTCAACTTTCTAACTGTTCACAATGCATGAACTGACTTGAACGCCAAAGTAGTGACAGCGAGAGTATTAAGGTCAAGGTCGGGGAAATTGGGGGAATCCCTACTAATACGCATGCGCACGTTTCTATCAACATGGCAGTCAACGAAAATGGCAAGGCACGTGTGCCGCTCAAAAAGAAAGTAGACACGGAGGGGCGTTCTGCACCTTTTTCAGATGGTGAAATTGCTGTACTCTTGACAGAAGTGTTTTACGAAAGAACGGTTATTCTGTCCAAATTTCAGAACAGTTAATTAGAAAAAAAACACAGTAAACACCAAGTTTACAGAACAGTCTAACTGTTAAACATAAAGACGCTGTCTGGTCCAAAATTGCCAAAGAAGTGTCGCTCTCTCTCTCTCTCTCTTCGTCGCGATATAACCTTCGTGGTTGAAAACGACCTTAAACACCAAATAAAGAACAAAATTAATAACTCTCTCTCTCTCTCTCTCTCTCTCTCTCTCTCTCTCTCTCTCTCTCTCTCTCTCTCTTACGACAAATGCACACACAGACAAACGTACACTCATGCACTTACTGACACTATGACACAAGTGACACTGACGGCACACATAAACACACACACACACCACACACTGCACACACACACACACACACGCGCGCACACATATACACACACACGCACCCATACACGCACGCACACAGTCACAAACAAATAACCACACACTCACTCTCTCTCACTTTCTCTCATTCTCTCTCAATCTACACTCATACACACACTGAAACTATGATGACACAAGTGACACGTCACACACACACACACACATACACACACACACACACACACACATACTCACCGTAGTGACACACATATACACACGCGCGTACAGTTGAAAGTCAAGACATGATATGATTTTTTCAAAGCATAGGAAGGTTTCTTTTGCAAATGAATAAAATTAACACAGAGGCAAAACCCGGTTTTTTGGCAGCCGGAATGCAATTGCGAAAGGAAAAGATAAAAAAAAAATATATAGCTCCCGGCGGAACTTGAACCCGGAGCGAATGAACGAGAGTCCGGAACCGTTACCACTGCACTATGTTACTCGTGAAGAATAGAGGCATGATGAAAAAAGGCATTCTGAGTTATTCTGTCGTGCTGGTTTGAAAGCTCGCCACCTTCGCCGAATGACTCGAGCACGTTTTTTTCGGTCAGTAACTGATCGAACTGTCGCTTTTGAGTCACTCTGTTTTAAGCATTTCACCTAAATTAAACAAGAATGTCACAGTCCGTGTCTATGGTGCAAGGTAGGAGACCGTCTCATTGTAGCCAAGTTACGACAGTTGCTCGATTGACGCATTTCACGTCTTCGATATTGTGTCTGAGATCATTTCCCAATGAGCTGCCTTTAAAAACGGAATGTCCTGCAATTGTAGTATGCGCTGGAGGTTTCTTTTGGATGGGTAAGGACCCTTGAGATGCGATATCGTCGTATAATTATGTCAAGCGAGAGGCCCTTGACATTGGAAGTGGGAACTTCGAAAGCAAAGTTGCCAGCTACTCGGTATGCACGAGCTAAATTGAACGCCGAAGTTGTGGCTTCGAGAGTTCTGAGGTCAAGGTCGAGAAAATTGGGGGAATCCCAATTAGTGCGCATGCGTTTGTAAACGGTAGGCTTGGTGACCAGAAGAAACAAATCTCATCGCGAGTTCGTAAATGGGCAAACGTTGATCGCGCTGTAGCTTTTACTATAATTGTTGTTTTTAACTGGTTGAACGAAAGCTGTGATGATTGTCCTTAAATAGAATGACTGTCTATAATAATGATTTCGTTGACCAGAATGTTGGGGACAATAAAAAAAGGTTGTTTATGTGGTAGCGAAGTCGGTTAACTTAAAACTCTTTTTGAAGTGTTTTTTTAATGATTGTGTATCGGTAAAACTGCTGGACAAAAATAGTTTGGTCAGAGCGAATGTTTGTGTTACTGGTAAATTTAAAAAGGCAGAACTCCATTTTTGGGGAATCAAGATATAAGGTGTAGTGAAAAGAAGATAAGTTCAGCGAATTTCATATTATTTGAGAAAATGTGTGTCCGAATTTTTAAAACAGAAAAATTGTTGTACTTAGGTGTTTGTAAATTACGTTTGTCCTCGTTAATTGTGAAGAGGATGTATGTTTATATAAAGTTCAAAGTCAAGATTGGATTTTTGTAGCCTACGTGCGTGTGTGCATGTGTATTAGACATAATACATAGACATAGAACACTTTATTATCTCAATTACGATAAATTCGGGTGTGGTGAATCACAATAAACAGCATAAAACGTAAGAACATGAATAAAATATCAAGGCGCAAATATAGTCAGCTCATCATAGTGTGGGGAGTGGGTACACACACACACACACACACACACACACACACACACACACACACACACACATACCGTCGAACACACACATAACGTCGAACACACACACACACACACACACACACACACACACACACACACACACACACACACACCGTCGAACACACACACACCGTCGAACACACACACACCGTCGTCGGAACACACACACACCGTCGAACACACACATAACATCGAAAACACACACACACACACAAACACACAAACAAACAAACAAACACACACACACAAACACACACACACAAACACACACAAACACACACACACACACACGGCACGCGCGAACACGCAAACAAACGTATGAAGGAACAGACGCACAATTATACCTGCACGCACGCACACACAGGCAGACAGGCACTCGCACAAATACATACACACACACACACACACACACACACACACACACACACACACACACACACACGCACACGCACACACACACACACACATACACACACACAGATAAAGCAATGACAAAAAAAAATAGCAGAAACTTACACTTAAACACACACACACACACGCTCACACATGCACACAACGACGCCCATTTTCATAGAAACACAGTAACCCCCTCGTATAAGCGGGAATGAAAGAGTGGTGGCCAATGACCCAGATCAACAAACAAAAGTCAAAACTGGCAACTCAGGTTTGTATTCAGGGAAATTTGCACGAAATGCATGCAGAAGATACGACTTTTCCCTCTATTTTCTCTCTTTTGGAGCGTCAGCTCGGTTTGACATGAAAAACTGAAGAAAAGCCCTGTCTTTTTGCACTGAGAAACTGTGGAAGTAGCGTGTTTACTACTGGGTCTGGCTGTAGTACATTTACCCTCATTTACTTCCTCGTTAGCTTCCAAAGTAAACTCTTTTTTCGTCCCATGCATGCGAAAGTGAGGATGTACTTCCGATGTCACTCAAAACTTTAGAAGTAGTCGCAAAATACCCTGAGTTACTTCCTCGCTTTGCTTCGAGGTAAACCCTTTTTCCGGCCCATGCATACGAAAGTGAGGCAAGTACTTCCGATGTCACTCAAAACTTCGGGAGTTGTCGCGAACTTCCCCCATAAGCATACGGGCCCAGAGGAGAGCACTGTACTAGGACCCGTGTCTCCGCTTTCACAATTGCCTCCAGGATCAGATAACCAGGTCTGCACCCTAACGGTACTACACACACGAGAGACAGCCTAGCGCCTCTGTATCGAGGTCACACGATGATGGCCCAGCACCTCTTGGTACACAAGTCGAATCTTTTATTACACACCTTCGAGTTTCAAATGGCCACTGATTCTCAGTAAATAGTCTCCTTATTGCGTTCTCCTGGTCACTTAAAAGTTGAGAAGTGTTAAATCAAATTTCGCCATTTATTTCCACAGACAGAAAGAGATGTCAGTGCAATACAGCTTACAGACCGCAGCCTGGCCCTTACTAAGTTACTATCACCATCGGATGTTGGAATGTGAAACACTCAGGTTTTCCCGCCATCTGTCGACAACACTGATTGTGTTAGAGGCTCTCGCTGGGTGGAATAACAGACCGTGTTCCAAAGTATGCGTATACACTACGCAGATTATCACCGTTGACTTCGTCTACATGGTCCCGCTAACTATAATTACTGTCCCTGAAAGTGCCTCACAGGATGGGCAAGTTTACTTTCAAAACAGAAAGGGGTAATCTAAACTCGGTTTGTTCTAAGTGGACATGGGAAACAAAGGGACTCGGATCTTGGGTCGCCCCTGGCAACACAAATGGAAGAATCCAGGATATGCAAATGGTCTTCTGCAGTTTATTCCAAGGTGGTAGGGGGTTGAAAGGGGGAACGAACGGGAGGGGGGAGGGCGGAGGGGACAGTGGTCGGTGGAGCTACTATACTAAGACTGCAGCAATGTAGACTGGTGATGTGAAATCATCACCCACACATTTCGAGGTACCCTCCCCCCTCACCATTCGGTTCACAAGCCTGTTTTTGTCCTTGGTCAGTTTGAAAATGATTGGTTTGTTCAAGTATTCCGCCAAAAAAATGCGCCAAGATTTCCCTCCTCATTTTAGTGGTGTTTGACGCTTGCCCCACTCACTTAGTCAGAGTCTGATGCAAAAATTGACTCCAGAATTCTGTTCATTGACGTTGTGACGTACTAAACTTGTTTATTGTTCTCGGTTTTGGCTGATTCTGTGTTGTTTTTCTGTTAATATCAGCGAAAGTACCATCATAGCGGTGACTGAGTTACAGCAACCAAGACTAAGTTTCATTTTGTCCGTTTGACTAGCCTGACATCTACAGCCTTGACATTGTTATTCTGTTTCTCTCTGTGTGACTGATTTTTTTGACACAAAGGTTCTCTGTGTGAAAGTTCAATTGTATTGTAAATATAAACAAAATACGCAATCAATATGCAAGATATCAGAAACGAAAATATGTGAAAAACTCTGAAGAAGCTGAAAAGAAGAAATGCTGCTCGCACAGACAGAAAGCCAGATGGTAAAATTCAGTTTAGCGGTGAGAGAGAGGAAATTAATCTTATTTACGCCCAAGTTCAAAAGGTTAAAACATTTTTGGGAGAAGGAAATCCAAACAAAGAGCTTGTGGACACTATCTTGTGCTTTTTTTTATTGACAAAAACATTGAAGCTGATTTATTAGAGCGCCCTGGTGCCCCCGCGTCCCCAGTGCACTTTGGCCTGTTCGTGTTTACATCGCGTGCCACGCGTTGTGCTATTTTTGCTAAGCCCCGCCCCTTTTTCTGTTGCATTATGGGAGAGGCCGGATCGGCCGTGACGTGTTTAAGAACAAGCAAAACTGAAACTGAAAAGAATCTCCCAATTTTGCGACCTTGACAGAGTTTTTTTTTCTCCATATGACATCAAAAGAGAAGTGACGCACAAATGTAAATGTCATCAGATTATTTGGCCCGATTATTTTACACCAAAGAGAAGGATGAGGAAATCTTTCGCAAATAAAACTTGGAAAACAGTTCCCGCCAAAAAAGTCGCTGAACCAATCAACGGAAACCACTTTGACAGAGTGAGACCCGTGGATGATGACAGATGTAACTGCAGTGTGCCCGCTCCCCTTCTGCAGAGGCATGGGGCCAGAATTGACCTCATGTTGTAATGCATGTCAAAAGCGATATTTGAGTAGTGCCAATTTTAGGACAAAATAAAAGACATTGTTGAAGATTTGAGATATTTGGAAGCTCTCTCTCTCTCTCTCTCTCTCTCTCTCTCTCTCTCTCTCTCTCTCTCTCTCTCTCTCTCTCTCTCTCTTCCTTTCAATCCCCCCCCCCCCCCTACTTTCTCTCTCTCTCTCGATCTCCCTCTTTTTAACTATGTCTCTCTCTCTCCGTCTCCTCTCTTTATCTCTGCCTGTCATGATCAGTTTGTCTGTGTCTCTCCTCTCTTTCTATGTCAATCAATCAATATGAGGCTGATATCGCGCGTATTCCGTGGGTACAGTTCTAAGCGCAGGGATTTTTTTGATTTTTTCTGTAGTTTTTTTAATGCAATTTATATCGCGCACATATTCAAGGCGCAGGGATGTATTTATGCCGTGTGAGATGGAATTTTTTTGGCACAATACATCATGCATTCACATCGGCCAGCAGATCGCAGCCATTTCGGCGCATATCCTACTTTTCACGGCCTATTATTCCAAGCCACACGGGTATTTTGGTGGACATTTTTATCTATGCCTATACAATTTTTGCCAGGAAAGACCCTTTTGTCAATCGTGGGATCTTTAACGTGCACACCCCAATGTAGTGTACACGAAGGGACCTCGGTTTTTCGTCTCATCCGAAAGACTAGCACTTGAACCCACCACCTAGGTTAGGAAAGGGGGGAGAAAATTGCTAACGCCCTGACCCAGGGTCGAACTCGCAACCTCTCGCTTCCGAGCGCAAGTGCGTTACCACTCGGCCACCCAGTCTCTCTCTCTATGTCTGTCTGTCTTACCTCACCTCCTCTCTCTCTCTCTCTCTCTCTCTCTCTCTCTCTCTCTCTCTCTCTCTCTCTCTCTCTCTAATGCAGCTGATGGTCTCTGTGTCAGTGTCTCAAGTATGTATGTCAGTGTGTGTCTCTCTCTGGATCTGCACATTATCACGTCAATGACTTTCATTTGGCGGGAAGTCTTTTATGGGGCCTCAAACTAAACTCTGATCTCCTCGGATAAGATCAATTTTTTCTACTGAAATTGATCTTATCCGAGGATCGGTTAACGTGTCCCTCGGATAAGATCACGAATTTTTTTGGTCCCAAGGGGGGTCACCTTATCCAAGGAGTACTGTATGTGGCAAATACAGCGGATGGTTAACCATCTCCAAGCCGCATTAATCATTTGTTGCCATGGAAACCAAGGACTTTCGGGCAGGGTCGGTGTCTTAACGGAGCAATATCCCTTTCCAGAGGGTTTCTCGGTGCTTAGCCTTGATTATATATGCTCTCTTAGTTGACTTGGAAGTATGAAAAAGAATTCACCGGTTACTGTCTCATCAGATGCCATCACCTTTTTAAGGGCAATTGACCCCGACTTTCTTTAGGTGGGTATAACGGGAGCCAGTCGTTTCGGCCCAAAGACGTTTTGGCCAAAGTCGTTTCGGCCCCAATTTACCAGGACATTTCGGCCCAATGGGCGTTTCGGCCCTAGGACGTTTCGGCCCTCATTTACAAATTTTGTTTTTTCTTACAAACTCATTTACAAATTTTGTTTTTTCTTACAAAAATTCGCATTTGCGATTTTGCTGTTGTGATTGGAAGACAACCCCTACCGGTGAACTCATTGAACCCCATGCAGTTTCCTGTTCCGGCGCCTCCGGTCTGCCATATTTGAAGTGATGTGGCACGGCAATCTTGTTCCATCAGTATCGGCTAAAATACCGTCATGTCGCACAATGCCATCATTGGGTAAATATTGTTCAGTTTGTTTCCATTATTAATTTTCTGTTCAGGAATAAGTACATTAGTCTTGTAGTAGGGAGTTTAGTGTTTTGTACGGTTTTTTGTTGTTGTTGCTTTAGTTTGATCATGTTATGTTTCAGTGTTCGCCATGATGTGCATACTTTTTGAAAATTTCATTTCACGGGTTGATTAGAGTTCAGTGTGTCAGATTCCAAGTAAGAGTGGTATTTTGTACATGTTTGCCTTTCATTTAAAATGTATTGAAAGTTTTGCACATTCTCAATGCTTCTCAATCATGACTGATGTTCTCAACCAGCACTGACTGACTGAGGCCAACGGTATTTGCCTCATGCCTTGACAAATCATGGTTGATAAACATTGATACAAATTCATTGAGGAACAGAATTTCCTCCACTCAACATTATTATTATTCCCCAGTGAAATCAACAGACTGTTTGTTGTGTGTGAATCGCCATATATGTATTTTGTGTATGATTTGAATATAGGTGCAAGGGCAAAGGGAGTTAATTTGTTTACGTCTTTGTACCTATCTTGAGTGCTGTGTGTGTGCGTAGTGCGAGTGAATTAGTAAACAGAGATAGAAGATTTCATGACTTTAAAATTAACAAAAAAAAACTTAAAATTTAACCCGACATTGTTGTGACCGGCACGGTGGCCTAGTGGTAAGGCGTCCGCCCCGTGATCGGGAGGTCGTGGGTTCGAACCCCGGCCGGGTCATACTTAAGACTTTAAAATTGGCAATCTAGTGGCTGCTCCGCCTGGCGTCTGGCATTATGGGGTTAGTGCTAGGACTGGTTGTTCCGGTGTCAGAATAATGTGACTGGGTGAGACATGAAGCCTGTGCTGCGACTTCTGTCTTGTGTGTGGCGCACGTTATATGTCAAAGCAGCACCGCCCTGATATGGCCCTTCGTGGTCGGCTGGGCGTTAAACAAACAAACAAACTTGCCTTGACTTGATCAGTGGTTGAGGCACATGAGCTAGGGCCTGTTCACTGTTCTAAAGTTGATGGGGAATGAATACAGACTGGCTCAGGAACCGGCAAGTCGGTTGTGGAGCCCTAGTACCATCTCAATTTTGTTAGTATATTTTAAAAATGTGTTTAACTCTATTTTGTTCCTTTTTAACACTCCTTCCTTTTATTTTGCACTAAATCTATTCCTTTTTATTCTGAAGCATTTTGGTGATGGCACTGAGATTGCAACAACAACTGTGATCACTGCCTTTCGTCCTAGAATCAGCAATAAATTGGTTTCAGTTGTGGTTAGTTGTCGTGCAGGAACGCAGAAGAAGTTATGGTTAAACATGTAAATCTGCTTCGCATCGAGTTACTCTGCCAGGATCTCTGACAATTGCGAACCGCATCTCTTGATGTACTGTCAGTCGCTGCCTAGGGATCGCACTGTTGATGAAATACAAGTCTTTCTGAGTCTTCTTCTTCTTTTTCTTCTGTGTTGTTACAATTGAATTTTTGAAGAAAATCTTATTGGACGGCAAAAAATATAGGTAGCTTGTGGAGAGTGCGGGTCTCCGAGCCTGGGGGGTCTGCAGCCGACTTTGTGGTTGTCCAGCCTAGGGGCTCCGTAACCGACTGGCTGGTTCTCCAGCCACAGCTAAAAAGATATGTCGGTGTCACTGACACTCACCAAAACCGACTGGCTGGTTCTCCAGCCACAGCTAAAAAGATATGTCGGTGTCACTGACACTCACCAGTAGATCTCTATTCTCAGAATGCTCACTCTGAATGTAAAATGTGTATGGCATTTGTATAAAGTGCTCCGGACAGTGGTAATGGTATGTGTGGTCGAGAGTTCAAGTCTTGCCCTTGCTGATGTTTTTTTTTAAATTTCTGCAATTTATAACCTTTCTAATATTTGTACCTTCTTAACTAACTTTTATTATATTTTTTGCTCTCCTCTTCTTTAGTCCAAAGCATGTATTCCAATGTGTTTGGGTGGTTTCTACCAAAGTGAGGCAAAGATCGCTAAAACAAAGCTCACGAGTGCTTGCCAAAAAAAGTTGTTCCTTTCATCAGTTACATAGAATACAAACATCAATTTTGATGCATTTTTTGTTTGTTTGCGTGTGTGTGTGTGTGTGTGTGTGATCGTATTGTTACTATACCTTCTCCTTTCTCTCTCTTTCTGGATCACCCACACTGATTTGTGACCCTCCACCACGAAATGAGTGAAAACAGAGATGAGTAAAAGTATTTACAGATAGTAACAATGGGAACATCCGATCATTTGTTTCTCAGGTAACTCGTAGCTTGTGTGGAAGAAGGTTCGGGAAACAAGATCTTTTTTCTTTTGGTGATTATGTTACGGACTCTCTCTGGACTCTCACACACGGACTTAAAGACATACACGTCTTTCTCTCTTCATTCCATCCAACAGACGACATGGCGACACTGAGCAGCAGAATACTGGCATGGCAAACTTTATTCCTGTTCGCTTCCTCCTCGTCTTCGCCTACCGACCGAAGCCGGTGGTTACAAGCCACAATACAAAGTTGACTACATCTTGTCAGTTAGTGGAGCACACTCAAAAATACGTCCACTCTCTCTCGTGTCTCAAAAGTTCTCTCTTTCTTTCTTTCTTTATTTGGTGTTTAAAGTTGTTTTCAACCATTCAAGGTTATATCGCGACGGGGAAAGGGGGGAGATGGGATAGGGGAAAGGGGGGAGATGGGATAGAGCCACTTGTTAATTGTTTCTTGTTCACAAAAGCACTAATAAAAAAATTGTTCCAGGGGCTTGCAACGTAGTACAATATATGACCTTACTGGGAGAATGCAAGTTTCCAGTACAAAGGACTTGACATTTCTTACATACTGCTTGACTAAAATCTTTACAAACATTGACTATATTCTATACAAGAAACACTTAACAAGGGTAAAAGGAGAAACAGAATCCGTTAGTCGCCTTTTACGACATGCTGGACAGCATCGGGTATATTCTTTCTCGTCCCAACCAATATGGGACTCCCCCTAACCCGCGGGGGGTAAAGTTCTCTCTCACACGCTAGTATGTACATACATAATCAAACTTTAGCTAGAGTCACAAACATCCAATCAACAGGCCAGCGGCAATTTGAGCTACCCGTCTCTTTCTAGGAGAGCGGCTTTAGTTCAAAGGATCAAAGACTAGTCAGCACATGGACAAAGACGGCTAGGCGCGCTTAGGATCTACCGGTGACTGGACATATGTATCTCAAAATTTAACAGATAATGGCATTACACAAAACATAAAGCGATCGGCAACATGAACTACAAACACTAGACTGGGCAATGACAAAAACGTTACTCTATGATTGTCACACTTGTATCACTACACTGAGATCACCATGCACTAGCTAAGATCACAAGCAGCTGAGATCACTAGAATTACCGAGATAACTTGTAACTGAAACATGACTACAGAGGTGCGTTGCATAGAGCGTTTCGATCTGTTCGCGAAGAGACAAACAGTTTTCATGTTGTAGGAAACGCTATGTTCGCGGCGAACTGTTCGCGGCGAACTCAATTCTACCCTCTCTACCTATTTTCAAGTAAATGGACCCATCTCTTCGCTGACAGCCGAGTCAATGCATGTATATTGGGGGCGATCATCCGAACAGTCGCTTTGTACTTGGAACAGCCCTCCCTACCCGCACTGACAAAAGTAGACGAGTCCAATCGCTTACAGCTCAGTCCATGAGTACATTTTAGGGGTGACGGTATGCAGTGGCCCTCAGGATATCTGTGTGTGTACGTGTGTGTGTGTTAGAGTTTCGTACCCCACGTGGAGAAGCAGGGCCTTTCCTTTTTTCTTTTGGTGGTCAGATTTGACAGTTAGATTTCTTGTCGAGTCCGTGGAAAAGCGTTGTGGTCTTCATTTCTATATATATATATGTTACAGTCAAAACGGGAAATCAGTCATTACGGGTAATGACTAAAAGTTTTAGTCATTTCCGGAAATGACGGTTTTGATCAGTCATTACTGGAAATGCCTAAAATCTTTAGTCATTACCCGTAAATGACTAAAAATATGCTCTAGACATTACCAGTAATGACTGAACATGAACTAAATGTTCTGAGATGAATCCCATTATTACAAAAATTGTGAGTCTTCATAGTTTGCTCCCCCACAATCATCTAATTTTTATCCAATTATGCATGATATTGTGTTTCCATACAATATTTAACATAAGTCAATATTAAACTTAGTAATAATTCAAAAATCAAGAAAAAACACATTAAATTTATTTGGTTGTAAAGGCTATAAAACACACAGAGTGGTAGACACGAAGGTTGCACCCGTGTGTGCGAAAGCCAATTGCTATAAAACGCGCACTAAATGCGTGTACTTCTCAGATCGGCCAATAGAAATGCTATATAGAACGCACTCCCTTCGCCATAAAGCGCTCAAACCCCGAACCGCATAATCTCTCAATCTATTCGCAACTCTGATGTTAAACATTTGTCAATCTTTTATTTCAAATACACATTAGATAAAATGAACAGAAATTTGGAATAAAGAAAAGATAAAATGAACAGAAATTTAAAGAAAATGGAATTATCTCTCTCTCTGTCTTTGTCTGTGTCTCTCTCTGTCTGTGCCTCTCTCTCTCTCTCTCTTTGTCTCTCTCTCTCTCTGCCTGTCTGTCTGTCTCTCTCTCTGTCTCTCTCTCTGTCTCTGTCTCTCTGTCTCTCTCTCTCTCTTTCTCTCTCCCTCCCCCTGTCAATACCCCTTGCAACTAAACCGTCTTGAACACACACTTTGACGCTGTAATGACAAATACACATTCGATAAATTGAACAGAAATCTGGAGTAAAATAGAATAAATCAATGGAAAATTGAAGTAAATGACACACACACACACACACGCACGGACACACACATGCACGGACACACACACACACAAACACACACACACACACACACACTTCATTTGTTGTGGCAGTTCATGCTTTGGTGGCAGCGACTGTTGCATTTTATCTTTGATTTGTAGCACTTGCACCTGTTAGTGCGACACTTTTTTGTTCCTGCACAGTTGCACTTGATATAACCCTGCCCACCACTCTGTGATCCGCGAATAACTGTTTCTCGCAGGCTCAGGATTGTGTCACAGTTAAGGTCTGCCGTATCCAGGAGTTTTTGTGGACATAGTTCAAACCCACTCCTTTCATACGAACCTTTTAGAATCCCATGTTTTGTTGCAAGAGTGTACGTGTTGTTATCTCGCCTTTTAGTCATTTCCGGAAATGACGGTTTTGATCAGTCATTACTGGAAATGCCTAAAATCTTTAGTCATTACCCGTAAATGACTAAAAATATGCTCTAGACATTACCAGTAATGACTGAACATGAACTAGCAGTCAGGCAATAAGGGTAAAAAATATTCACAAAGTTTAGTCATTTACGGGTAATGCCTAAAGATTTTAGGCAATTCCGGTAATGACTGATCAAATCAGTCATTTCCGGAAATGACTAAAACTTTTAGTCATTACCCGTAATGACTGATTTCCCGTTTTGACTGTAACATATATACGACTAGTGTCTGTGTGTCTGTGTGTCTGTGTGTGAGTTCGCGATGCACGGCCAAAGTTCTCGATGGATCTGCTTCAAATTTGGTGGGCATATTCAGGTACACCATGCACAAAAGCTGGTCGATGAGATATTTCACCACGTGCTCTCAGCGCGCAGCGCTGAACCGATTTTGGTTTTTCGCGCGCAGCGCTGAAGCGATTTTGGTTTTTCTCTCGATCCATTCCCAGTAACTCTTCCTTATCTTCTCCAGTGTTTTCAGCCGCGTTTGTCTCCCTTCCTCCGTGTGGTGCGCCGGCAAAGCCGGCGTACACCCGGCAAAGCCGGGTCCCAGGCTCTACTTCTTCCCGGCGAAGCCGGTACCCGGCGAAGCGGGTATTCATCTAGTAATTCAATAAAGGTGAATGTTTAGGAGTAAAAAGCCCGTGTGCGCGGGCTCTCTCTCTCTCTCCGTGTCTCTGTCTTTCTCTTTCTCTCTCTGTTCGTCTGTCTGTCTCTCCCTCCCTTTCTTTTTCTTTCACGATCTCTCAACCTGTCTCTCTTTCTCTCTCTCTCTCACTGTCTCTCTCTCTCTCTCTCTTTCAGTCTCTCACGATTCGTCTGTCTGTCTCTTCCTCCCTTTTTTCTCTTTCTCGATCTCTCTGTCTCTCTCTCGCCCCCCTCGCCCTTCCGCACAGACGCGCGCGTACACACACACACACACACGCACACACACACACATATATGTTTACATACACACATACACACGCGCGCACTCACTCACACACATTAACATAAACCAACAGTGATACACACATAAACACAAACAAGCACGCGCACACACACACACACAGCCATTGCCATACGCACACGCAAATACACCCACACACTTCATTGCACGCAGATATGAAGGTGGGGGAGGGCAGAGAGAGAGAGAGAGAGAGAGAGAGAGAGAGAGAGAGAGAGAGAGAGAGAGAGAGAGAGAGAGAGAGAGTTCTTTTCCTCTTTATGCCTCATCACAATAACACGCAAGTGTCACTATCTGCACACATTCTTCTCGCTCTGACTTTTTGTGGACGTCAGCCTTTTAAAACTTGACTCTGTCCGATCTCGTGAAAAAAGCAGACAACGCGATCTTGCAGCAAATACAAAACAAGTCGCGTAAGGCGAAAATACAATATTTAGTCAAGTAGCTGTCGATCTCACAGAATGAAACTGAACGCAATGCCATTTTTCAGCAAGACCGTATACTCGTAGCATCGTCAGTCCACCGCTCATGGCAAAGGCAGTGAAATTGACAAGAAGAGCGGGGTAGTAGTTGCGCTAAGAAGGATAGCACGCTTTTCTGTACCTCTCTTTGTTTTAACTTTCTGAGCGTGTTTTTAATCCAAACATATCATATCTATATGTTTTTGGAATCAGGAACCGACAAGGAATAAGATGAAAGTGTTTTTAAATTGATTTGGAAAATTTAATTTTGAAAATAATTTTTATATATTTAATTTTCAGAGCTTGTTTGTTTGTTTATTTGTTGCTTAACGTCCAGCCGACTACGCAGAGCCATATCAGGACGAGGAAGGGGGGGATGAAGGGGGCCACTTGTCAAGCGATTCCTGTTTACAAATGCACTAACCCATTACTTGTGTCCCAGCAGGCTTTAGTAAAACTAAATTAATACCTACTGGAAGATTACCAGTTTCCAGTATGTTAAAATAGGCTTAACCTATCTACTGCTGGACTTACATCAGAACACTAACAGATTAAACTATACATGAATCGCGAGACAAGCGGCAAGAGAAGAGATTTTTGGAAAAAATACAGGTGAATGAGCAAGAAGGCAGAAAAAAGAAAAGAATTCATGAAGAAAAAGAGAGCATGACAGGAAAGAGGAACCAAAAATCTACCTAACAGCAAACTAGAAAGCTCCTGCGGTTCCAAAAACAGGAGGGGCTTTTAATTTCATAACCGCAGTGCCCCACTGCGGGATTTTCAGAGCTTGTTTTTAATCCAAATATAACATATTTATGTTTTTGGAATCAGAAAATGATGGAGAATAAGATAAACGTAAATTTGAATCGTTTTATAAATCTTTATTTTTTTTTTTTACAATTTTCCGATTTTTAATGACCAAAGTCATTAATTAATTTTTAAGCCACCAAGCTGAAATGCAATACCGAAGTCCGGGCTTCGTCGAAGATTACTTGACCAAAATTTCAACCAATTTGGTTGAAAAATGAGGGCGTGACAGTGCCGCCTCAACTTTCACGAAAAGCCGGATATGACGTCATCAAAGACATTTATCAAAAAAATGAAAAAAACGTTCGGGGATATCATACCCAGGAACTCTCATGTCAAATTTCATAAAGATCGGTCCAGTAGTTTGGTCTGAATCGCTCTACACGCACGCACACACGCACACACATACACCACGACCCTCGTTTCGATTCCCCCTCGATGTTAAAATATTTAGTCAAAACTTGACTAAATATAATGACACATGCAGTAGCGTATTTTACTACCAAAACACACACAAACAAAATAATACACCCACACAATTCATTACACGGAAATAGGAAGGTGGTGGGGAGGGGAAAGAGAGAGAGAAAGAGAGAGAGAGGGAGAGAGAGAGAGCCGAGCGAGACAAGAGACAGAGCAGAGAGAGACAGAGACAGACAGACAGACAGAGCAGAGAGAGACAGAGAGAGAGAGAGAGAGAACCAAGAGAGCCAAGAGACAGAGAGAGTTCTTTCTCTCTTATGCCTTATTCTCTCTTATGCCTTATCACAATAAGCCACAGGGGTCACTTTCTGCACGCATTCTTCTCTCTCTGAATGTTTAGGGTCGGCAGCCTTTTCAATCATAAGTTCGATCTCGTGAAACAAGCAACACACACACACACACACACCCTCACATACACATGCACATTATGTTCACCCAGGAACACACACACACACACACTCACACAACCTCAAACACCCCCCCCCCCCGACACACACACATCCACACACACGAACATAATACTTTCACACACACACACACCACCCTTAATAGACACTCATATACACTAACGCACACACACACACACATGCATTTATTTATTAAGGAGATTTCTATAGCGCATAACTAAAAGCACAATGCACACACACAAACACACACACACACACACCCACACATGCACACGCACGCCCTCACCCACACACATTAGCGTACACGCACACACACACACACACGTGCATACACAAACACACATAAACAAGCACAAACACACAGACACTCACACATACACTAACGCGCACACACACGCATGACACACACGCACACACACACACACACACACACAAACGCACGCATACACGCACACACACTTACTACACACACGCACACACACACACATACATACTCGCACAATCACACGCGCGTGCGCGCGCATACAAATACACACAGACACACACACATGTATGCACACACATATATATACACACACACACACATGCACAAACACAAACAAATACACACACACCACCCTCAACACACACACACACACATACATACCAACGCACACACGGACAAACACACACGCGCGCGCGCACACACACACAAACATGCACTTACATACACTCAGACACATACACACACACTGACACATCCAGACGCACACACACACACATACACACACGCACAACCTTATACACACACACACACACCATAAAACACACACTAACACACACACACACGCACACACACGCAAATACACACATTTATGTATGTGTGTTTGCGCGCGCGCGAGTGTGTGGGTGTGTATGTTTGTGTGTGTGTGTGTGTGTGTGTGTGTGTGTGTGTGTGTGTGTGTGAGTGAGAGAGAGAGAAAGAAAGGGAGAGAAAGGAAGAAAGAGAGAGAGAGAGAGAGTCAACCGGAAAGCTCAGTACAGTGCAATAGTTTTTGGCGTGCCACCTCTCAGGTACGTTACAGAATGCTCCAGAATGCTCCCCGCAAACCCCCGTTTCCTAGACCATTCTCGGCGAGCGTTCGCAATTGTTACGCTATAGTACCGAGCGCTTGCTAACGCTCTCGAGCGCCACAACAAAACTATGCGTTGCATAGAAAACATTCGCAAACGTTCTGTGGCGCTCTGCCTATGCAACGCACCCCTGGTACCTCCGGTCATATAGTATCTTCGACCGCTAGTATAGTGGAAGCCCCCTTTTAAGACCCTGCCCCCAAATTAAGACCTCTTTCCACGAAAGGCTTCATATTTGTAAATTTACACCTATTTTAAAGGTCCTTGTCTACATTTTTATACCGAAATCGCCATTTGACCATTAAAATGCAGAGTCTATTATCTACAATTATCAACAATACACCCCCTTTCGATCAGGAAAGACGAAGCCACAGTGTAGCCGTTTGAAAATTCACTGTAGTATTCCAGCGTAGTACTCATGGTAGGATATCCTTATTTGGAAAATGCCAAACACAAAACTCCTCTCAAATCCCGTGCATTTCCTGCGTTTAAAAAACAAGAAGGGCAAAGCCCATACGACTCACATGCTTGACCTTGACCTTTACATGACCCTTCAGGGTCAAGGTCAATAACTAAACCTAGCAATGACATCATACACTAAGAACTGCTTTACACATTTTTCCTACCAAAATACATGTGACCTTGACCTTGGGTCAAGGTCATGCAACACAAAGCTGTTAATTCAAGACATAGGAAGTACAATGGTGCTTATTGGCTCTTTCTACCATGAGATATGGTCACTTTTAGTGGTTCACTACCTTATTTTGGTCACATTTCATAAGGGTCAAAGTGACCTTGACCTTGATCATATGTGACCAAATGTGTCTCACGATGAAAGCATAACATGTGCCCCACATAATTTTTAAGTTTGAAACAGTTATCTTCCATAGTTCAGGGTCAAGGTCACTTTAAAATATGTATACAATCCAACTTTGAAGAGCTCCTGTGACCTTGACCTTGAAGCAAGGTAAACCAAACTGGTATCAAAAGATGGGGCTTACTTTGCCCTATATATCATATATAGGTGAGGTATTCAATCTCAAAAGCTTCAGAGAAAATGGGAAAAATGGGAAAAATAGCTGTTTTTTTAGACATTTATGGCCCCTGCGACCTTGACCTTGAAGCAAGGTCAAGATGCTATGTATGTTTTTTGGGGCCTTGTCATCATACACCATCTTGCCAAATTTGGTACTGATAGACTGAATAGTGTCCAAGAAATATCCAACGTTAAAGTTTTCCGGACGTCCGGATGGACGACTCGGGTGAGTACATAGACTCACTTTTGCTTCGCATGTGAGTCAAAAAGCGTGGACAGCGCTCCAGTGTCAAACCGTTGCTGCACTTGTTTGGGCGTGGCTTTTAGTATAGTGACATGAATTTGATTGGTCAGTATTTGTAGGCAAAGCACATGTTCTCAGCAAACAGAAAACAAAATATTGGAAGCGTGAGTCACGCAACCCAAAAATACAGATTAACCCTTATAGCACGAGCTCGGATAGTACGAATTTCGTCATAACTCGACTTTTTTCTGGGGCCCTGCAAACTGCTCTCTTTCATAGTAAATAAATTATTGATAACTCGAAGCTTCATTAAGACGAATATATTGATAACTCGATGTTATTTCACGACCCCTTGACCCCAAAACAGCCCTCATAAGTCGAATAAATGAAGAAAATGAAAAAAATCTCACCAGAGTGACACCTGAGTAGTATTCAAATACATGTAGGCAATCAAATGCTGAATGGAAACAAACATCAGAGCCCACGCTTTTATACTGCTAACAGAGTGACACCTGAGTACTATTCAAATACGTACTGTACCACTAAGTACATGTACGCACACTGAACTGTCACTAACAATTTCGCTCAGGCTGAGCTTTTAGAGATGTTTTCATTTTCATTTTCTTCATGGCAGTATACGTGTGTAAAAGCCTGGGCTCTGATGTTACTGTAGTTTTCATTCAGCATTTGATTGCCTACACGCTACTGCCACATCTTAACATGGACGGAACACTTGCATCAGCCTCTCCTGCCAGAGGAGAACAGCCTTCTACCTCTGCCTCCCCTGCCACAGCTCCCCAAAGGCCAGCCACTCCTCGGCAAAGTCATTCTTGCAAAAGGAAATTGGACACTCAAACCCTAGAGACCAAGTACAAGGCAATCCTTGAAGTGGAGAAGGGGTTCAAGGAGAAAGGCCAAATTGCCAAAGAATTTAACGTCAAGCCAAACACACTCTCCACCTGGCTGAACCAAAAGGACAAGATCAAGTCCAATTATGAAGCCTCCAACTTCTCCCCAGCCTCTAAGAGGATGAGAACTGCACAGTACTCAGACGTGGAGAAAGCTCTGGACGTGTGGTTCAAACTTGGAATCTTCCCACCATACCTTCATGAAGCAGAAGAGCATCAAGGACTTCTTCAACCATTAGTTAAACGGTATTGTGACTTTGTATTGAAATTGGATAACTCGAATTCTTTCTAACTCAAATTAATTTCCCTGACCCCTGAAGTTTGAGTAAACGAGGTTGCACTGTAAAATCTTTTTTTACATATATTTTTGTTTCTCTAAATTTTTTCCCCATCTGACATAACATTTTAGCGAAATCTAACCATAAGATTATTGGAAAAAAGCAAAAATGTAGACGACCACCTTTAAAAATCCCTCCTTTTCAAGACCCAATTTTATCAGATTCTTTTTTTCTTTATTTGGTGTTTAACGTCGTTTTCAACCACGAAGGTTATATCGCGACGAGGGAAAGGGGGAGATGGGATAGGGGAAAGGGGGGAGATGGGATAGAGCCACTTGTTAAGTGTTTCTTGTTCACAAAAGCACTAATCAAAAAATTGCTGCAGGGGCTTGCAACGTAGTACAATATATGACCTTACTGGGAGAATGCAAGTTTCCAGTACAAAGGACTAAACATTTCTTACATACTGCTTGACTAAAATCTTTACAAACATTGACTATATTCTATACAAGAACCACTTAACAAGGGTTAAAGGAGAAACAGAATCCGTTAGTCGCCTCATACGACATGCGGGGTGCAGAGAAATAAGGATGTGGAAAAGAAGACTTTTGGTAAGTGAAATAAAGGTGATGGATCCAGTCAGGTAGAAATAAGACAACAAGAAAAGAATTGGAAAACTGCAGGGAATAGTAGGGAGAGTTTTCTTGGAAGGAAATATAGGTGAAAGGACTGGTAAGGCAGAAATAAGACAAAAGAAGAGAAGAAACAGAACCGTTAGTCGCCTCTTACGACATGATGCTATGCTGGGTAGCATCGGGTAAATTCTTTCTAGTCCCAACCAATATGGGACTCCCCCTAACCCGCGGGTTTTTTTTATCAGATCTTTAGGAGGTATTAAAAGGGGGGTTCCACTGTACATCTCCAGTAGCTCAGTCCCACTGTTTGTTTGTTTTTGTTTGTTTGTTTGTTTAACGCCCAGCCGACCACGAAGGGCCATATCAGGGCGGTGCTGCTTTGACATATAATAATAATAATAATAAATGAGCATTTATATAGCGCAACATCATAACTTTACAATTATGCTCTTTGCGCTTGACACATTTAAAATTAAAACACAGTTATACAAGCATTTACATCTACATTCATAGTCAACAACGCTTAATTAAAAGCATACACCTTCAAACATACATTACAAAAGATTCTTCCACTAACTAAATATAACGTGCGCCACACACAAGACAGAAGTCGCAGCACAGGCTTCATGTCTCACCCAGTCACATTAATCTGACACCGGACCAACCAGTCCTATCAAACACTTAAAAGGCATTCATTTCCAGGCAAATCAACAGTTAACACACAGTAACTCCTCAAGCCATGTGGCAGGATGCATAACTCATGAAGGCGTTAAAACTAATACTATTAACTAAAATACTTTCTTTCTTTCTTTCTTTATTTGGTGTTTAATGTCGTTTTCAACCGTTTAAGGTTATATCGCGACTGGGAAAAGGGGGGGATGGGATAGAGCCACTTGTTAATTGTTTTTTGTTCACAAAAGCACTAATCGAAAAATTGCTCCAGGGGCTTGCAACGTAGTACAATATATTACCTTACTGGGAGAATGCAACTTTCCAGTACAAAGGACTTAACATTTCTTACAAATGCTTGACTAAAATCTTTACAAACATTGACTATATTCTATGCAAGAAACACTTAACAAGGGTAAAAGGAGAAACAGAATCCGTTAGTCGCCTCTTACAAAATGGGTCTCCCCCTAACCCGCGGGGGTCTAAAATCTTTACAAACATTGACTATATTCTATACAAGAAACACTTAACAAGGGTAAAAGGAGTGACAGAATCCGTTAGTCGCCTCTTACGACATGCTGGGGAGCATCGGGTAAATTCTTTCTCGTCCCAATCAATATGGGTCTCCCCCTAACCCGCGGGGGGGGGGGGGGGGGGGGGGGGGGGGGACTTTTTGATTAATGGCGCCCACAAAGTAATGATATTCCTTCTCACACACACTCACACGATTATGGTGACCAGTTTCAGTTAACATCATGTTCAATTAATTAGTCACGCAAAGTTTTCTTGCTTCGTAACTACTCATGGGTTAAGGTTTGCAATTACCACACTGAGGTTGAACGAAAGCATGCGGTCCCAAAGTATGCACATAGATCAATCTGATCTCAAAATGGTCAAAATGATAGCGTTTGTTTGTTTGCTTAACGCCCAGCCGACCACGAAGGGCCATATCAAGGCTTTCTTTCTTTCTTTATTTGGTGTTTAACGTCGTTTTCAACCACGAAGGTTATATCGCGACGACCATATCAAGGCAGTGCTGCTTTGACATATAACGTGCGCCACATAGGCTTCATGTCTCACCCAGTCACATTATTCTGACACCAGACCAACCAGTCCTAGCACTAACCCCATAATGCCAGACGCCAGGCAGAGCAGCCACTAGATTGCCAATTTTAAAGTCTTAGGTATGACCCGGCCGGGGTTCGAACCCACGACCTCCCGATCACGGGGCGGACGCCTTACCACTAGGCCAACCGTGCCGGTGTGACTTTAAACTCCCTTTTTGGTAAAATGTTGCTGTTCATTGAGGGCAGGCATGAGTTTTTTCTCCAGTATGTTTTAACATGTGGTTTTTTAAACTCACCTTGTGAGCAAATTTGGCTGTACATTGTTGGCAGACATGTGGCTTTTCTCCAGTATGCCTTAACATGTGCATCTTTAAACCAACTTTCTGAACAAATTTGGCTGTACATTGTTGGCAGGCATGTGGCCTTTCTCCAGTATGCGTTAACATGTGCTTCTTTAAACTTCCTTTCCTAGAAAATGTTGCTGTACAATGAGGGCAGGCATGTGGTTTTTCTCCAGTGTGCGTTAACATGTGCATCTTTAAACTCCCCTTGTAAAGAAATTTGGCTGTACATTGTTGGCAGGCAAGTGGCTTTTCTCCAGTATGTATTAACATGTGGGTCTTCAAATTTCCTTTCCGAGATAATTTTGCTGTACAATGAGGGCAGGCATGTGGCTTTTCTCCAGTATGCGTTAACATGTGCTTCTTTAAATTTCCTTTCCCAGAAAATGTTGCTGTACAATGAGGGCAGGCATGTGGTTTTTCTCCAGTATGCGTTAACATGTGCATCTTTAAACTCCCCTTGTAAAGAAATTTGGCTGTACATTGTTGGCAGGCATGTGTCTTTTCTCCAGTATGTATTAACATGTGGGTCTTTAAATGTCCTTTCTGAGAAAGTGTTGCTGTACATTGAGGGCACACATGTCGCTTTTCTCCAGTATGAGTTAACATGTGGATCTTTAAACTTCCTTTCCAAGAAAATTTTGCTGTACATTGAGGGCAGGCGTGTGGCTTTTCTCCAGTATGCATTAACATGTGCTTCTTTAAACTTCCTTTCCGAGAAAATTTTGCTGTACATTGAGGGCAGGCATGTGGCTTTTCTCCAGTATGCGTTAACATGTGCATCTTTAAACTCCCCTTGTAAGCAAATTTGGCTGTACATTTATGGCAGGAATGTGGCTTTTCTCCAGTATGTATTAACATGTGGGCCTTTAAATTTCCTTTCTGAGAAAATGTTGCTGTACATTGAGGGCAGACATGTGGCTTTTCTCCAGTATGAGTTAATATGTGGATCTTTAATTTCTTTTTATGAGCAAATGTTGCTGTACAATGAGGACAGACATGTGGCTTTTCTCCTGTATGCCTCAACATGTGGTTGTTTAAATGTTTCTTGGCAAATTGTGCTGTATACCTGGACCCATCTAATTCGTAACTTCCTTCTTTCTCTAAAGTTCTACTTCTCGTAATGATGGTCAGTCCGAGCATTGCTCCTTTGTTCTTGGTATTCTGGCTTGTCTCTTTGTCCAGTGATCTCTTTGTCTTATTTGAAGAGACTACAGATGTACCTGCAGTAGCTGAACATGTTTCCACCTCAATTGATTTCACTCTTGCTATCTCACAGCCGAACATGTCAGCGGATTTCAAGTCACTGTGTTCCATACTCTCAACGTTTTGTGCTGAGTCTACTGGCTCTTGTTTGACTTGCACTTGACAATCACAGCCTGTAGACACAGGAGAGAATGCAACGTCTGGTTTCCTGTCCTGTTCATCTTTCACATCGCCAGAAACAATACTCGTGCCACGCTCACACAAACTTGTAGCATGGCTGTCTTCAGCATCTGAACTGCTCGTCTCAGTCAAAGCTTGGAATGCCTCTGTCTTGACCTCAGCTGCTGAATTGCTCGTCTCAGTCAAAGCTGGGAATGCCTCTGTCTTGACTTCAGCTGCTGAACTGCTTGTCTCAGTCAAAGCTTGGAATGCCTCTGTTTTGACTTCAGCTGCTGAATTGCTCGTCTCGGTCAAAGCTGGGAATGCCTCTGTCTTGACTTCAGCTGCTGAACTGCTTGTCTCAGTCAAAGCTGGGAATGCCTCTGTCTTGACTTCAGCTGCTGAATTGCTTGTCTCGGTCACAGCTGGGAATGGCTCTGTCTTGACTTCAGCTGCTGAAAAAGAGGCACATAATTTTTGTGTAATCCATGTGTGTCACAATGAAAAAAGCAACACAACCAGAATTTCCAGATGTGTCAATAAGAAACGCAAAAAAATGTGTCATTGCTTGATTGACAAAATCTCCAACAGTTACAGAGTTAAAATTATTAAACCACAAAAGTTTAATGAAGGCATGTTTGACCTTGCTTTTGTGTGATTATTTTGATGCTGTGACTGTTTTAACACACGGGACAAGCAGGTTTATTGTTAAACACATAATGCGCGCTTGCTGCCAGTCTCACTTTTGAAACAGCCAGGATGCCAAGATTGACACCACCAAAATGCCAGGTCGATTTGCAGCTGGGGGTGATCCAGAAGCGCTGGCATGTGCTTTAACCTTTGCCGTGCTTCCTGGGTTCACCTGTACCCAGAGAAACACTAAACTCATTGTAACTCTGGAACCATTAAAGGTATCGTTTTGAAATTTTAAGTATCTCTCACACACCTAATTTGCTCTCTGTCTGCAAATTTTTAGTGTGTACATGACAAAACATTAAAGTCAATTGATTATGATAATTTACATAAACACTACCGATGGCGCGGGTTCACACAAACCCATACTTTTAAAGAGTAGTAGTGATTGTAACTATCCCTCTGCCGACGGCGCGGGTTCTGCTACACCCATAATTACCAATAGAGCGGCGGAACAGTGTCTGTCTGCCTGTTTGTCTCCAAGAGACTGTCTGTCTCTCTGTCTGTCTGTCCGTATCTCTCTTGTCTGTATGTCTGTTGTCAGTTGCTCTGTCTGTCTGTCTGTCTATCCGTCTATCTGACTGTCTGTCTATCTGACTGTCTGTCTCTCTCTCTCTCTCTGTCTCTCTCTCTCTCTTAGTCTCTCTCTCTCTCTTAGTCTCTCTCTCTGTCTCTCTTTCTTAGTCTCTCTCTCTCTTTCTTAGTCTCTCTCTCTCTTTTTTAGTCTCTCTCTCTCTCTTTTTTAGTCTATCTCTCTCTTTCTTAGTCTCTCTCTCTTTCTTAGTCTCTCTCTCTTCTTAGTCTCTCTCTCTCTCTTTCTTAGTCTCTCTCTCTCTTTCTTAGTCTCTCTCTCTCTCTCTCAGTTTCTTAGTCTCTCTCTCTCTTTCTTAGTCTCTCTCTCTTTCTTAGTCTCTCTCTCTCTCTCTCTCTTTCTTAGTCTCTCTCTCTCTTTCTTAATCTCTCTCTTTCTTAGTCTCTCTCTCTCTCTCTCTTTCTTAGTCTCTCTCTCTCTTTCTTAGTCTCTCTCTCTCTTTCTTAGTCTCTCTCTCTCTTTCTTAGTCTCTCTCTCTCTTCGTCTCTCTCTCTCTTTCTTAGTCTCTCTCTCTCTCTCTTTCTTAGTCTCTCTCTCTCTCTCTCTTAGTCTCTCTCTCTTAGTCTCTCTCTCTCTCTTTCTTAGTCTCTCTCTCTCTTTCTTAGTCTCTCTCTCTCTTTCTTAGTCTCTCTCTCTCTCTTTCTTAGTCTCTCTCTCTCTCTTTCTTAGTCTCTCTCTCTCTCTTTCTTAGTCTCTCTCTCTCTTTCTTAGTCTCTCTCTCTCTCTCTTTCATAGTCTCTCTCTCTCTTTCTTAGTCTCTCTCTTTCTTAGTGTCTCTCTCTCTCTTTCTTAGTCTCCCTCTCTCTCTTTCTTAGTCTCTCTCTCTTTCTTAGTCTCTCTCTCTTTCTTAGTCTCTCTCTCTTAGTCTCTCTCTCTCTCTTAGTCTCTCTCTGTCTCTTTCTTAGTCTCCCTCTCTCTCTTTCTTAGTCTCTCTCTTTCTCTTTCTTAGTCTCTCTCTCTCTCTTTCTTAGTCTCTCTCTCTCTTTCTTAGTCTCTGTGAGTGCACATGCATTTTAAGGAAGGCAGACCCTACGTCACAGACTCGCTTGCAGGAGGTACAAAGGAATAACTCACGAAAGAAAGAAAGAACAAGAAGATTTATGGTTGTTTATTTAGTTAATTATCCAGCCACCATTTCTATGAACTTAAATTCGTTTCGATATTCGGTAAAAAACTGCAAATACACACAAAAAATACACATATAAGTCACAGAATATAATATCAATCCTTACAATAAATTAAACCCTGCAATAGAATACATAAACCACAATTCAACTAACATTCACCTGAAAACAATGAAATAATCTACAAACATTTAATAACATACAAAAATGGCCGACAACCCTTAATCCTAAACGCCAGTCTCCAAAATTGTTAAGTAAAGAAACATACAACTGCGACAATAACAATCCCGTTTAGAACACGTACACATGACTACAATTATCGAAAAGACATAAACGGTACCTTCCTAAAACTGTTGACATTCAAAGGAGAAAAATAACAACACCTGCCAAAACTACTACGCACTAAACTATCGAAAACTGAGACAAACAAACAGACAAACATTAGAAAACAACAAGTCTTAACTAACAGAACAATATTTTACCTTTGCGCCATCAGGCAGGGACTGTTCCTCATGAACACACAAATCCGTGGAAAACACGAGTATAAAAACACAGCGGGTTCGCTACTAAACAAAAAGCGACCTCCTCCCTTCAGACTCAGAGACGTACTAACGAAAAAGAACAGTTTATCCTCGACATCGACTTGATATGCTAATGAGGCTAACAAGAAGAGCAAACGCTCGATCGAGTCACTTTCGCAGTTCTGAATATTATATGAGGCATCAGATGGACAGGAAGAAATTGCTATTCACAACACAATGAGTCACGTTCACATAAAATTTGAGCCCGGTCACTTTTATAGTTTCCGAGAAAAGCCCAACGTTAAGTTGTGTGTTGCCGAACAGAAAAGGCTAGTTATCTCCCTTGTTTTTCTGATAACGTTCGTAAAAGGCTACAGATGTAAATACTTTGATGTAAAGAATAATCCTACAAAGTTTCAATCACATCCGATGAACTTTGTCAAAGATATAAAATGTCTAATTTTTCCTTTGACGCTGACCTGTGACCTTGAAAAAGGTCAAAGGTCAACGAAACCATCGTTAAAGTGTAGAGGTCATTGGAGGTCACGACTAAACAAAATATGAGCCCGATCGCTTTGATAGTTTCCGAGAAAAGTCCAACGTTAAGGTGGTGTCCGGCCAGACTAACACTGACCGATTACATAGAGTCACATTTTCTCAAGTGACTCAAAAACCAAAAACTACTCAAAACTAACATTTGGACACACCCAAAACAACGCTGCTATAACAAGGTTCGAAAACGTTATGGCAAAAAGATAGACAACATACCGAAATAAATACACCCCAAACTACGCCTGATACCTAAGAACATGGACTGCACGGATCATGACAAGCCAAAACAGGGTCGCCTGTTCATAACTGCGGAAAAGAGCAAGTCATAGCCGCTCAAACACGTGCTAACTAAAACTATGCCAAGTTGGTCAAAATACAAGGTGAGCGTTAATCAAGCCTTGTGACCTTCGTGCATCCAGAAAACACAACAAACTACGATGCTTCGTCGAGCACACGTACGTCACGCACATAACACGTGGACGAAACCAAAACAACAGTCACACATGAAACCGGCCGTGAGCAACGGCAGGCACAGTCTCTCTCTCTCTCTCTCTTTCTTAGTCTCTCTCTCTCTCTTTCTCAGTCTCTCTCAGTCTCTCCCTCCCCCTCCCCTGCAAGAAGTCGGTGAAGGGAGAAACTCGATGCACCCACCGAAGTAGCGCTGTGGGTTTCCCTGAACCCACCCCGTCGTTAGAGAAATAAACGGTAAAAACCCTCTTTCAAATGTATGGGTTCAGACAAACCCGCATCGTCGTTAGAGAAATAAACGGTAAAAACCCTCTTTCAAATGTATGGGTTCAGACAAACCCGCATCGTCGGGCGTGTGTAGTCAAAAGCGGCATCCGGCAAAGGTTAACCGTGCATATGTTAACAGTTTATCACCTTCTGCAATATTCTGGTGACATTGGAAGCACTGCAGTTATGCAAGGCGGTGGAATTTTTTGCATTACCCCAATAAGACAAGATCGCAATTTCCTGAAGCAAATGTGTAAGAAAAATAGGAACAGGCTCGGTACATACTGTGCATGCCAATTGGCATGCATTCACCTATTTTTGTTGTGAATACCTTTGCTCTAGCCCTTTAAAGGCACAGTAAGCCTCCCGTAAACCATCACAGAGCTCCCCGAGCGTCTACATACAGTGCAAGCATACTTCCATTTGAACGCTCACCGAACGGGAACATCCTGGCTGCTTTCTGTCGAGCGTGAGAAATTTTCAAAGAATTTATTTTCGTGGACTTAGCCTTTAACGATACTGGCGCCTCATTTTGGTGCTGGCTGTTATGAATATTCAATACCGGAAATCACTCCCGGACAGTATGCCTCCCGTAAACTACTATCAGGCTTTTATAGTACACACAGTACAAACACCCTTCCATTTGAACGCTCACCAAACGGGAACATCCTCGGTGCCCTACGTAAAGAGCGAGCAATTTTTAAAGAATTAATTTTGCAGATTGTCAAAAAGGAGTTACTTTCCTTCGGGTCTCATTCAGAAAAGCCCGGAAGCAGGGTCACGCAAGGGTCGTAGCAGACGACGGTTTATCAGTACATATCGCCGTTCCTCTCAACAGTCAAAAGCCATCACTGAGTTCTTGTGAACCACAGCCGTTTGTTTCGTGCATAAAAACGTGCTATTGTAGATAAGCTCACATCGAGTCGCATTCAAATGACTAACTGACGACTACATGGTGAAAAAGGGAAACTGGATCACACGGGTTCACAATGGCTCAGGGGTAAGATAAACCACGCAAAAATAAATTCTTTGAAAATTGTTCGCTCTTTACGGAGGGCACCTAGGATGTTCTCAATCGGTGAGTGTTTAAATGAAAGGGTGTTTGTACTGTGTGTAAAAGCCTGACCGTATCTGTGATGGTTTACGGGAGGCTTACTGTGCCTTTAACAGTGTAAAGGAAGAAAACCGTGTTTTTATCATGGCACCTTGTTGTGACCTGTTTTTGTGGAGCGGTATTTGTAAAATAGACTGTTCCTTGGAAGAAGCATGCACGAAGTACGTGATCAGTAACTGATTGATTGTAAATAATAGTCTCACCGAACCCTGTTTTATGGAATGTTGTTGGTTGGTCAATATGGTGACCTTTTACCTTTAAAATGAACTATTCCATGTTAGGATTTTGTTTTCTATAAATATTACTGTTTGACTTTCTCTCATCAGTCGGTCTGAGGGTTTTACGGAAGAATTTGGATATTTGTTCTGTAAATGTATCAAAGTTAACAAGTGAACCAATGGAGTGTTTCTTGTGATGTTTTTATTATAAAGTCAACGTAACGTGTTTGGATACAGTTTTATCTAAAGTTTGTGAATAGTCTTGTGCCCTTCGTTTGAGAGTCTACACGTTTTGGTACTCTGGACAACGCACACAGTGCATAAGGTAATTTTGTTGTTATGTACTTGTTTGTGTTGTATTTTGGTCGCCATTTTGTAATTTGTTTGTTTGTTTATTTGTTGCTTAACGTCCAGCCGACTACGCAGAGCCATATCAGGACGAGGAAGGGGGGGATGAAGGGGGCCACTTGTCAAGCGATTCCTGTTTACAAATGCACTAACCCATTACTTGTGTCCCAGCAGGCTTTAGTAAAACTAAATTAATACCTACTGGAAGATTACCAGTTTCCAGTATGTTAAAATAGGCTTAACCTATCTACTGCTGGACTTACATCAGAACACTAACAGATTAAACTATACATGAATCGCGAGACAAGCGGCAAGAGAAGAGATTTTTGGAAAAAATACAGGTGAATGAGCAAGGCAGAAAAAAGAAAAGAATTCATGAAGAAAAAGAGAGCATGACAGGAAAGAGGAACCAAAAATCTACCTAACAGCAAACTAGAAAGCTCCTGCGGTTCCAAAAACAGGAGGGGCCTTTAATTTCATAACCGCAGTGCCCACTGCGGGAGCCATTTTGTAATTACTTCATGAGTTTTTATGTATAACGTGAGTTGAGGTAGTATCTTTTTTTTGTAACTTTGAATAACGCAGGAACGTTGTCTTGTAGAGATCTTTTAGTATGACAGTTTGTAATTGTATTCTTGGCCTGATGAGTCAACGTTTGTATTTTCCGTAACGTAGCCATTTTGGTTTGTAACGCATTTATGCTAAGTTTCTTGAGTATTCTTAGTGTTTATTGTTTTTAACGTAAGAAACGTAATCCTTTCTTAACCTTTGCCGGATGCCGCTTTTGACTACACACTCCCGACGATGCGGGTTTGTCTGAACCCATACATTTGAAAGAGGGTTTTTACCGTTTATTCCTCTAACGACGGTGCGGGTTTGTCTGAACCCATACATTTGAAAGAGGGTTTTTACCGTTTATTTCTCTAACGACGGGGTGGGTTCAGGGAAACCCACAGCGCTACTTCAGTGGGTGCATCGAGTTTCTCCCTTCACCGACCTCTTGCAGGGGAGGGAGAGGGGGAGGGAGAGGGGGAGGGAGAGACTGAGAGACTAAGAAAGAGAGAGAGAGAGAGAGAGAGAGAGACTAAGAGAGAGAGAGACTAAGAAAGAGAGAGAGAGAGAGACTAAGAAAGAGAGAGAGACTAAGAAAGAGAGAGAGAGAGAGACTAAGAAAGAGAGAGAGAGACTAAGAAAGAGAGAGAGAGACTAAGAAAGAGAGAGAGAGAGACTAAGAGAGAGAGAGAGACTAAGAAAGAGAGAGAGAGAGAGAGAGAGAGACTAAGAAAGAGAGAGAGACTAAGAAAGAGAGAGAGAGAGACTAAGAAAGAGAGAGAGAGAGACTAAGAAAGAGAGAGAGACTAAGAAAGAGAGAGAGAGAGAGACTAATAAAGAGAGAGAGAGACTAAGAAAGATAGAGAGAAATAAAGAGAGAGAGAGAGACTAAGAAAGAGAGAGAGACTAAGAAAGAGAGAGAGAGAGACTAAGAAAGAGAGAGAGAGAGAGACTAAGAAAGAGAGAGAGAGAGAGACTAAGAAAGAGATAGAGAGAGAGACTAAGAAAGAGAGAGAGAGAGACTAAGAAAGAGAGAGAGAGAGACAAAGAAAGAGAGAGAGAGACTAAGAAAGAGAGAGAGAGACTAAGACAGAGAGAGAGAGAGACTAAGAAAGAGAGAGAGAGACTAAGAAAGAGAGAGACAAAGAAAGAGAGAGAGAGACTAAGAAAGAGAGAGAGAAAGAGAGACTAAGAAAGAGAGAGAGAGAGAGACTAAGAAAGAGAGAGAGAGACTAAGAAAGAGAGAGAGACTAAGAAAGAGAGAGAGAGAGAGAGACTAAGAAAGAGAGAGAGAAAGAGAGACTAAGAAAGAGAGAGAGAGAGAGACTAAGAAAGAGAGAGAAAGAGAGACTAAGAGAGATAGAGAGACTAAGAGAGAGAGAGAGACTAAGAAAGAGAGAGAGAGACTAAGAGAGAGAGAGAGACTAAGAAAGAGAGAGAGAGAGACTATGAAAGAGAGAAAGAGACTAAGAAAGAGAGAGAGAGAGACTCAGAGAGACTAAGAAAGAGAGAGAGAGGGACTAAGAAAGAGAGAGAGAAAGAGAGAGAGAGACTAAGAAAGAGAGACAGAGAGAGAGAGAGAGAGAGACTAAGAAAGAGAGACTAAGAAAGAGAGACAGAGAGAGAGACTAGAGAGAGAGACAGAGAGAGAGACAGTGAGAGAGAGACAGAGAACAAAGAACAAGAACAACAAACAAACAACAAATCTTTAATTGTCTAAGGCCACAGCCCCTTACAATAGTGGTTAAAATAACAGCAATAGTATCTGCACAGTTATAAATTATAGTCACGCATAAAATTCAACAAATACATTAAAACCCTGATGACATATCACTGAACCTCATTTATAAGGGTTCGTCTCTTCTGTAGCATGAAGAACACAAATCTGCTGAAGCTGTTCATCACATTTTCCTCATTATTGCCACAGAAATACACAAGTTGTTGTTGCAGCGTCTTAGAGTTCGAGATTTTCAAATACTTTGCTCGAAGGTCTTGATAAAAAGGACATAAAAATACAACATGGTGTTCATCTTCTCTATCAGCTGTACAGAGAGGACAGTTTCTTGTCGTTTGGTTTGGTGCGTACCGAAACTTGTGAGCGTTGATTTCGGATACTCCTGCGCGGAAACGAGTAAGAGCAACTCTGTACTTAATATCTTCGATTAATTCAATGTATTTCTCTTTTTCCAAGCATGTTTTGTAACAATTATAAATGTCAAAACGTTCACTGCATTCTAAAAAGGAGAACCATTCTTGACAAAAACAATCTTGTAAACGTCTTTTAAACTCTTGTAAGAAACACTTCTCATTCCCAACCGTTCCGTACATCCACACAGCAGCAAAACCATTACAACATAAAAGACTCTGCACATGTGAGACCCAATTTGTGTGGCCCTTCGATGCCAAATTACATAAAGCTTTATATGCAATCTTGGAATATCTTGAATCAGGTTGCTTCAGCAGTGTAAACCAGTATTTCACACATCTGACTGCAGAGTTAATATACAGCGGATGTCTTCCCAATTCACCATACACAATGTTGTTTGGAGTTCGAATTGTCACTTTCAGAAACTTTTTACACGCAAACAGGTGGACCCTTTCCACAGAGTCATACTTTCCATATCCCCATAGCTCTGAACCATACAAGAGCATAGGAGCGATCCGTGCGTCAAACAGTTTGAAAAACACCTTTGCCGAATGAGAGAGAGAGAGAGAGAGAGAGAGAGAGAGAGAGAGAGAGAGAGAGAGAGAGAGAGACAGTCAGATAGACAGACAGCCAGATAGACGGATAGACAGATAGACGGATAGACAGACAGACAAACAGAGCAACTGACAACAGACAGACAGACAGAGAGATACGGACAGACAGACAGAGAGACAGACAGTCTCTTGGAGACAAACAGGGAGAGACACTTGTTTGTTTATTTGTTGCTTAACGTCCAGCCGACTACGCAGAGCCATATCAGGACGAGGAAGGGGGGGGGATGAAGGGGGCCACTTGTCAAGCGATTCCTGTTTACAAATGCACTAACCCATTACTTGTGTCCCAGCAGGCTTTAGTAAAACTAAATTATTGTTTGTTTGTTTGTTTATTTGTTGCTTAACGTCCAGCCGACTACGCAGAGCCATATCAGGACGAGGAAGGGGGGGATGAAGGGGGCCACTTGTCAAGCGATTCCTGTTTACAAATGCACTAACCCATTACTTGTGTCCCAGCAGGCTTTAGTAAAACTAAATTAATACCTACTGGAAGATTACCAGTTTCCAGTATGTTAAAATAGGCTTAACCTATCTACTGCTGGACTTACATCAGAACACTAACAGATTACAGAATACAGAATACAGAATACAGTATTTATTGAGCCAAGTGACATTAAAAAAACATTTAAAGCACAAGGAATTTAGCGTAGTGTTGGTAAAATCACGCACACACACACACCCACAATTAAACTATACATGAATCGCGAGACAAGCGGCAAGAGAAGAGATTTTTGGAAAAAATACAGGTGAATGAGCAAGAAGGCAGAAAAAAGAAAAGAATTCATGAAGAAAAAGAGAGCATGACAGGAAAGAGGAACCAAAAATCTACCTAACAGCAAACTAGAAAGCTCCTGCGGTTCCAAAAACAGGAGGGGCCTTTAATTTCATAACCGCAGTGCCCCACTGCGGGATACTGGAAGATTACCAGTTTCCAGTATGTTAAAATAGGCTTAACCTATCTACTGCTGGACTTACATCAGAACACTAACAGATTAAACTATACATGAATCGCGAGACAAGCGGCAAGAGAAGAGATTTTTGGAAAAAAATACAGGTGAATGAGCAAGAAGGCAGAAAAAAGAAAAGAATTCATGAAGAAAAAGAGAGCATGACAGGAAAGAGGAACCAAAAATCTACCTAACAGCAAACTAGAAAGCTCCTGCGGTTCCAAAAACAGGAGGGGCCTTTAATTTCATAACCGCAGTGCCCCACTGCGGGAAGACAGACACTGTTCCGCCGCTTTGGTAATTATGGGTGTAGCAGAACCCGCGCCGTCGGCAGAGGGATAGTTACAATCACTACTACTCTTTAAAAGTATGGGTTTGTGTGAACCCGCGCCATCGGTAGTGTTTATGTAAATTATCATAATCAATTAATTTTAATGTTTTGTCATGTACACACTAAAAATTTGCAGACAGAGCAAATTAGGTGTGTGAGAGATACTTAAAATTTCAAAACGATACCTTTAATGGTTCCAGAGTTACAATGATTTTAGTGTGTCTCTGGGTACAGGTGAACCCAGGAAGCACGGCAAAGGATTAATCAATGAGTGTTTGGTTATTGTAACTGTTTTGTGTTTATTTTTTCCCTGTTTGTTTTTGCGTTTTGTTTATGCATTTTTTTTATACCTTTGCCATGTCTAATAATTTGTTTTTTTTTCTATTTTTCTTTCTGCTTAGTTTTTTTACAGCAATACATATTACTGAATATCGCAATATGCAGATTTAATAAACCAGTATTTTTGCGCGTTTATATCGCTTGTAACCTGTGTTTGTCATTTCGAATGAAAAATTTCTAGTACCAGCCTCGCACACGAAGGCGCGCACACATACATTGGAAACTACAGTTCATTTACACGATAAGTTGATTTTGGATGATTTGTTGAAAAGTCACTTTGTGAAACGATAAAGGTTCATTCCTGTGCAAATGTTTTTTCCTTTGTGTTTGAGACCCCCCAAAATGAAGTTGAAAACAGGGTTACGTACGCATCGAATGTTGTCACGCTCACTTAGATTTGTCCAACCTCTGTTACAATAATTCTTTTGCAATCATGTCAACAACTCAAGTGCAGAAGATACAGAAAATGCATTCATTCAACCGAAGACACGCTTTGGACGAATTTGATGCCGCCGAGTTTTTTTGTGTCACACGTGATGCGTTCGTAACTGCTGTTTTCATTATAAAGCTAGAATCAATTCAACTGAATAAAAGCATACATTTTCACGTTTGCCCCTTTGTTAATCCCCCAGCCATATAGATGCGTGACGCTTTTTCACACAATTTTTCGTGAATAATGACGCCTTTCACAAAAAAAGAAGAAGTTGACATTTTGGAAGGGTACATTCGTAACGCCCTTTGCTATCGGCAGAGATGCAGACCCCGATTGCTTGGACATAGCCAATTTCTCCCCATCTATATATATAAACGACTTGTGTCTGTCTGTCTGTCTGTCTGTTCGCGATGCACGGCCAAGGTTCTCGATGGATCTGTTTCAAATTTGGTGGCCATATTCAGGTACGCCCCGGACACAATCTGGTCGATGAGATATTTCAACACGTGCTCTCAGCGCGCAGCGCTGAACCGATTTTGGTTTTTTTTCTGGATCCATTTCCAGTAACTCTTCCTTATCTTCTCCAGTATTTTCAGCGTTTATCTCCCTTCCTTCGTATGGCGCGATACAGTATGAGAAGCAGCTTCGGATATTCTTGTTCCGTTACTATTTTTAGAAGGTCACCGCAGTGTCCAGAACGCTTTCCTTGCACCCGTAAGTTGTCCTCACTGTAAAAGTGCAAAGGTCAAATCAATTTATAGCCACGCGAAAAATACACTGTCATCTATCTCTATATATTTATACACATGGATAAATATATACAGCTTCTCTGTGTGTGTGTTTGTGTGGGTGTGTGGGCAACACCTGTGGATTGTAGAGTTCTGTTTGTGATGTGGTCTGGCGGCTTTGCTGTGTCTGTATGTTTCTCTGGGCTGGTCAGGGACTCGGACATGGGGCTGTGGGTATAACTCTAAGCCCAGATAATCACATCAGCGTGTTTCAGTTTGAGGTCGTCAGTGACTCCCGCCATCCCTCCTGATTGTAGCGACTACGCTCTAGACAACATATCCTCACCCTAGGCTCACTAGTCGCCAAACTGTACATATTGTTTTTATTACCACGGCCTTTGTGGCTCACATCTTAATCCTTTTATTTTTAAAAAGTTTTGAGATTTATTGTTCGTGTTCCTCTTACTTGCTCAACTATTTGCTTTTATTGGTGATCCTGAAAGGTTCCACTTTTTAACTCGTTTTGAATTAAAAAAAAAATCATTTTACAAACCCGTTATTCAAGATATAGAATACAGACTTATAATTCTTACCAAGAAACATCTTAACCACTTTTCATTTTAACAAATTCCACAGAGCATTATCAACTCAACCCCACCCCCTGCCCTCCTCTCCTTATTTTTTATTTCTCTCTTTTTTCTTCTTTTTTTTGAAAGTGGACAAACACTCAAGTCCTTAATGGCTCAAAACCGTAGGACTTTTAATATTAATTTTAACGTGTCTGTATGTTCTGGCTTTCCTCTGAGAAGCCATAGGACTTTTAATATTAATTTTAACGTGTCTGTATGTTCTGGCTTTCCTCTGAGAAGCCATAACAGTTTTAAAAGGGCTTAGAGATAAGCTCTAAATTACTCAATCCTGTTTGAGTGGACTACGCCTCCAAAAGTGATTGTGGTGTTTTGGCACTCGGTTACATTCGGCGGCGTCGACAAGGATGGGACTCGACATGATATGATCAGGAATGGCATTATTGCCACTGAATCATTTTCGTGCTGTTCCCATTCCACGAATCTGGGAGGGACCTAAGCTTGGCGGGTCCATGGTTCTTCGCCGGTGTACGGTGCGCCACTCAAGCCGGGTATTTGGCTCTACTTCTTCCCGGCGAAGCGGGCTACCCGGCGAAGCGGGTATTCATCTAGTTATGATTATGTACGTGCCAATGTTTATTTGAAAGTATGTACACACACGAAAAATTTTAAATGATAAAAAAAATATGTTGGAACAAAATATTGAAAAAGTATTGAGAAAAAAATATTCAAATAAAATATTGAGAAACAAAAATCAAATAATTTAAAAACCCTCCTTATAGATGCTTATCAAGCACTAATGAGTACAACATTCAATTACAGCCGCACTCGCCTAAACGAAACATGCTTAAGCAAAAAACTCGGATATCTGAAACCAAAACCAGACCTCCCTCTTGTAAGACTATTTCTAATTCGGATAAGCCAAACTCTGTCAAAAAATCGCTAACTCAAACACGGACATCTAAAACGTGATTTTGACAGATAAGCCAAACTCTAAACATTGTCGGAGAGACATTATTTAAATTTTTGCTTGAAACACGCTCAGAAAGTTAAAACGAAGAGAGGTACAGTAAAGCGTGCTATGAAGCACAGCGCAATCGCTACCGCGCCAAACAGGCTCGTCACTTTCACTGCCTTTTGCACTAGCGGCGGACTACGTTCAGTTTCATTCTGTGAGTTCCACAGCTTGACTAAATGTAGTAATTTCGCCTTACGCGACTTGTTACATTTAGTCAAGTTTTGACTAAATGTTTTAACATAGAGGGGGGAATCGAGACGAGGGTCGTGGTGTATGTGTGTGTGTCTGTCTGTGTGTGTGTGTGTGTAGAGCGATTCAGACTAAACTACTGGGCCGATCTTTATGAAATTTGACATGAGAGTTCCTGGGTATGATATCCCCGGACGTTTTTTTCTTTTTTTCGATAAATACCTTTGATGACGTCATATCCGGCTTTTTGTAAAAGTTGAGGCGGCACTGTCACACCCTCATTTTTCAATCAAATTGATTGAAATTTTGGCAAAGCAATCTTCGACGAAGCACGGGGTTTGGTATTGCATTTCAGCTTGGTGGCTTAAAATCTTAAATGAGTGAGTTTGGTCATTAAAAATCGGAAATGTGTAATTAAAATTATTTTTTATTAAACGATCCAAAAACAATTTCATCTTATTCTTCGTCATTTTCTGATTCCAAAAACATATACATACAGGCAAATCCGGATAAGACGAAATTGAAGGGACCGAATTGTTATTGTGTCCTATCCGAAATTTCGACTTGGTCATAGTACCGTGAACTACGAAAAAAATCAAAGAGACCGCTTGAGTATCAGTCAAACAACTTGTGATAATGCATGTTTCAGCTACTAGGTACTGCCCTGCCTTTGATCTGGCCCACACACAGATTTCCACTCTGTTAAACTCGGTCACTGACCGGTCACTGACCCCCATGCAGGAAGTGTTTCCTCTCTCAGATATGACAGGGGAACCACCTCTCATGGCAAAAACTGGGTCATTGACCCCTGGGAAGAAGGTCGTGTCTGTAAACAAGGCCACCCAATGCCTTTGATCTGGCCGCACACACAGAGCACACAAGACTGAACAAAGACTGAATGAGAGGCAACCCACAATTTGAATTCTTCTTCTTCCGTATAGTAACCACGTGGTTCACCCGTGAACACACACAAACACACACTGTGAGTACCACTCGCCTCTCCTTACTCCTCGCCCCCTCCTAACTTCACTTCATACTTTATTGCGTGCCGACTGACCAGTCGGTGTGGCGTCCGTGTAGAGAAGAAGGGAATAAGGTTACACAATGCGCTAGTGTGAGACGCCAAGTTTCGTGTTTCGAGTTGCTGTAGTAAATATAGAGTAAATTTTGTCTTTGGGACTGACTTTCTGTTGTGTGCTATCCGTCTTTCGACTTACGAAAGAGAAATCCCATTTCGAGCTCAGGGTACTTTGTACACATAGATAAAGAGGGATAATTCCGGACCAGAATTTCTTTGTGTGCTAAGCGAAGTTTTGACTTAACCGTTTGTGAGTTAGCTGGATTTGCCTGTATGTTATATTTATACTTTGTTTTTTTTTCCCCCGAATGCCAAAAAAAGTCTAGGGTCGCGCGAAAAAATAAGGTCGGTCGGGATACTGTAAACAAACTTTTTTTTGTTGTTGACCTTATGCATCTCTAAAAAGCTACTTTGTTCTAAAATTTAAAGTCACGAGAGGCCACCTAAAATGCTAAAATTCACTTTCGGCTGGGCCCCCTAGACCCCCAGCAAGGGCTCTTTGCACCCCGCCGGAGCCTTAGCGGCCCCTGGACCCCGGCCTTCCAAAATGTTCAGTCCCAGCAACATTTTGGGCTCCCACCCATGCCACTACCAACTTCATTGTTTGTTGAATGTCTTGATGAGCTACTCACAACTTTTGTTGAAATTGTAAATGATTGTTTGCAGTCTGGATCATTTTCCTCTGTTTATACATCTGCTCTTGTGAAACTGCTACTAAAAAACAGTCTCTTGATCCAAATCAGCTGAAGAACTATCGCCCAGTTTCAAATCTCCCATTTCTGTCAAAAATCGTGGAGAAAGCTGTCTTACAACAGTTACTGACTTGCTTGAATTTTAACAACCTGCTCAGTGTATCCCAATCAGCGTACCAACCGTTTCACGGTACTAAAACAGCCCTAGTCAAGATTATGAACGACATCCTGCATGCCCTTGATCACGATAAAGTGTCTCTTTTTTGACCTTGCTGGACTTGTCAGCAGCCTTTGACACCATCGATCACGCGGAGGGAGTCCCATATTGGTTGGGACGAGAAAGAATTTACCCGATGCTCCCCAGCATGTCGTAAGAGGCGACTAACGGATTCTGTTTCTCCTTTTACCCTTGTTAAGTGTTTCTTGTATAGAATATAGTCAATGTTTGTAAAGATTTTAGTCGAGCAGTATGTAAGAAATGTTAAGTCCTTTGTACTAGAAACTTGCATTCTCCCAGTAAGGTGATATTGTACTACGTTGCAAGCCCCTGGAGCAAATTTTTGATTTGTGCTTTTGTGAACAAGAAACAATTGACAAGTGGCTCTATCCCATCACCCCCCTTCCCTCCGTCGCGATATAACCTTGAACGGTTGAAAACGACATTAAACACCAAATAAAGAAAGATATTTTTTTTATGTTTAAATAGTATGGTTTTTATTCATAGTTAACATGTAAAGCGCGGAGAGCACAATTTATTGTGTTTCGCGCTATACTTGGCCAAAAAATTATTGCAACAAATTTCAAACCCAAATTAAAGCATTAATCCCTGTGTCATTTTATTACCACTTTATATGCCAGAGAAGGCCGTTTACTTAACCTTCAGGATCATCATTTGGATTAAATATTTCTTTAACCGGGATCACGTGGCCGCCGCTCAAGTAAGGGTACCCTCAAAATCGACCAGACAAAAGCGGAAGATCCGAATGAAAAATTGACAAAAAATCACAATAGGCAAAACTTTGCAACTTTGACATACGAGAAGAAAGTCAAAACAATTATCTACCCTGAACAGATTTGTTTTGCTACCTTGCATATTTCGCGTGCCATGCTATTCCTACTGATTCTTTCTTTCTTTATTTGGTGTTTAATGTTGTTTTCAACATTCCTACTGATGCAGGTGTCGATCGCAAGAGCGGTCAAAAACGGGACAAGGCCTCTTGCGGGAAGCAGGGTGCGGCTGAGCGGAGGTCCTAGTCTGCTTAGACTGAGCCTGCTTAGGCGCGGCCTGCTTCTGCTGCTTCAGTGACTGAAGAGCAAAGGAAGAGAACTGAGTGTCTCTGTTGCTCTCAATCTCCTGCTTCCTGGCATCAGAGGCCAGGTGGCCGAAGAGAGAGCCCTCGACAAAGGGCGTTCCTTGTCGACTCCTCAGTGAACTGGGAGTGGGCAAGGAACAAGTCCCTTCTGCATGTGCCGCGTGGGCTTAGTGCAGAGAGGACAACCTCATCTGCTCTTCGTTCACCCTAGCAAGTGTTGAGAGAAGAGTGGAGATGTCTCCCGCATCCTGCTCTTTACTAAGAGTAAAGGGCGCCAATGACTCCGTAAGAGCCCAAGAAAGGGCTCTAAGGAGCGTCTCCGAAATGGAACTAAGTTCCAAGAGCTGTCTGCCAACTTCTACAGAAGAGGAAAGAGTCCGCTCAGAAAGAGGCAAACAAGAGTCCTTCTTCAAGGGCTTCGTGAGAAGCGGGAGAAGTTCCGGTGTGACCTGCAAAGGTGCACACGGAAGGGCAAACAGCGAAAGTAAGTTCCGGGACAACTTTGGAATAGGCAACTTCCTCTGAGCCGCGAGGGGCACGAAGGAGGAAGCCTGAACAGGAGAGGCGAGATATTCCAGCGCCAGTTCCGGAGCTGAACCGTGCGGAACCAGCAACGGAACTGAGACCGAAGGGAGACTGCTGCCGGAAGGCATGGTCTTGGCGAAAAGCCTTGAGAACTGAAACGCCACTGAGGGCAACTCAAGAAACCGGAAGTAGCTATTTTTCTCCTTCGCCAACCGGAAGTCAGCCATTGCTGAAGGCGCGGCCGCAGAGGGCTTTGCCGAAGACGCAGCTCCTTCCGGAAAATAGCGGGACGTGACCTCCGCGGCAGCCTCAAGGGCAACCTTGAAGCTGGCCGGAGCCCCCGAGAGCGTCTGCTCATCGTCATCGGACCTGGAGTCCGAAGCGACCAACGAAGAGGGGGGGGGGGGGGGGGGTGGCGCAAAGCCACCAGAACCCAAGAAAGGACGCTGCATAAAGAGGCAGGAAGACTCAAGTCCGTCCTGCTGGAAGTCAACCGAACTCATATCCTGACTAAGAGGAAGCTGAGCAGAGTCAAAAACCAAAGCTGGAGGCCGTGAGGCATCAGCAGACCCCATCACCGAAGTGTGTGGCAGCTGCTGGCTCACCTGAGGTCGGAAGCCTGTAGAAGCCGGAGAATCCGGGCGGAGTCGGAAGTGCATCTGAAACAGCGGCGCTATGCCAGATCTGTTGCTGCACAGAGTGAGGGCTGAAGCCCAGAAACCCATAGGTATGACCTTGAGTCAAACCGGAAGTGACAGTAGCCTGTGCACTCAAGGAATGACCTATATGACCTTGAGTCAAACCGGAAGTGACAGTAGCCTGTGCACTCGAGGAATGACCTGTATGACCTTGAGTCAAACCGGAAGTGACAGTAGCCTGTGCACTCAAGGAATGACCTGTTAATCGGTGAACCTACGCTTCCGGCCGGAACCGGAAGCGCAGCTGTCGCGGACGACTGCTGACGTAAGGCAAGGCTCGAACCGGACGTGACAGTAGCCTGTGCACTAGCCGATGAACCTTTTACTTCCGGCCGAAGCCGGAAGCAGCTGTCGCGGACGACTGCTGACGTAGGTCGAAGCTCAAACCGGACGTGACAGTAGCCTGTGCACTAGCTGAAGAACCTCTACTTCCGGCCGAGGCTGGAAGCAGCTCTCGGCTGGAAGCAGCTGTCGCGGACGACTGCCGACGTAAGTCGAAGCTCGAACCGGACGTGACAATAGCCTGTGCACTAGCCGGTGAACCTCTTCCTTCCGGTCGAAGCCGGAAGCAGCTGTCGCGGACGACTGCTGACGTAAGTCGAAGCTCGACCGGACGTGACAGTAGCCGGAAGGGCAGCTGCCGTAAACGGCTGCTGCAGACACCAACCTTGCTGTGACAGGATCCCCGGAGGGACATGCACTGTTGCGTTACCGCAAGCGGAAGGCAACAAATGCCGGCCAGGAAGAGAAGAAGAAGGTCCCCACAGGGACAGTCCTGAAACGTCAGGGCGGCCAGCAGCCTGGTCAAGAGAAGACCCGGAGTCTGAAGGCACAGGCATCAAAGACGCCAAGGAGAGAACATCACCTAACCCCCAGGCGTGGGGCAGAGCTGGCGACGATGTCCAACCGCGGCATAGCCTCGCGAACGAGGGTACCTATCTCTGGAAATAAGTAAGAGATAAGAGTAGACCCCAGAGCACTAGACTCTGGAGCCGAAACAGTAGTAAACGGCAGCCTTAGAGGCAGAGACGGACGAATGAGAGCCAGGCGGCAATTCGTCCGGAGCAGAAATCGGCAGAGAAAAACGAAGTGTAATTCTTGGGTCCGAAACTACAATGACAGAGTTCTTACAAGAAGACGAGGATGAGAGGATTAGGGCTTAGCAGGGCCCTTGCCCTTACCCTCAGCACCCCGCTATTTCTCATTGTCGGCCATGTTGACGCCGAGAGAAAATAAATAAACAACTGAAACTAACCAAGTCCGAACGGACGCAAAAATTTCAGAAGAAAGCAAACAGAGAAGCTAACACAAGCGTAGTAGCTACCAAAGGCAGCTACACAACAAGCTACAAAAGAGTTAAGCTCCGAGCACAGACGAAAACATCAACATAGCAAACAACAACGTGCTAGCAGAAATGGCGACCAAGAGGGAAGCCACAACTCCTGAAATTAACCAAGTCCGAACGGACGCAAAAATGTCAGAAGCAAGCAAGCAAACAAGCTAAGGCCAAAAAAAAAAAATTGTCTGTTTCTGGTAACATGGCTAAAAAAAATAGGGTCGGTAGGTCGGGATTTTTTTTAAATTTTTTTTTTATTTTTTTACCCCAAATGTAGACCAATAAAACTAACTTTAAAAATCGCGCAAAGAGACTGGATTCACTATACATAGAGACAAGACACTCAACACATTTACAAATCGTCAGCGGACTTTCGTTTTCACACGTTTTTGTTGTTCATTTTCTCACCCTGTCCTTTACCACCAAAAAAAACCCAACATATTTTGAGTTTGGAAAAAAAAAGTTTAGGGTCGGCGCCGAAATTTAGGGTCGGTCGGGTGACCAGAAACAGACAATTTTTTTTTGTTGGCCTAACACACGCGTAGTAACTACCAAAGGCAGCTAAACAACAAGCTACAAAAGCGTTAAGCGTCCGAGCACGGACGAAAACAACAACATAGCAAAAAGCAACGTGCTAGCAAAAAATGGTGACCAAGAAGGAAGCCAAAACAACCACTGAAAACTTCAAAGTCCAACGGACGTAAGAAATTCTCAGCAGAAAACAACAACAAAGTCAAAGGACTAAAGGAAAGATCTCACCAGCTGGAAACAGCCAGAAAGCAGACAGGAGCCGAGGCCGGTGGGTGTCAGTAGACAACCAGCCAGAGCAAAGCAAAACACGACCTGTCTTCTCAAGTGATAGAAGTCGATTGATGCACGTGGTAGGCACCAATGGTGACGTAGCTCACCCACTAATGGGAGGCAACCGCGGGTGGCAAGTACCATGGTGCTGTCACTTTTTTAGTTGGGGTTGCTTCCCTTATACCTAGACGGGTAGCTTTTATCATACCTAAGCATCTCGAAGTGTGTCAATGCTATTATGTGATTCGGAGTAAGAATATGTAACTTAATGTGTGTTTACAAGCAGAAAAGCATATCAAAGTCAAGAATCGTGTTTTTCTTTTTCTATTTTCAGCTTGTAGCTTCCTACAGACACTTAAAGCAACAGTGTAGTACCACTCAGAGTCCCATATCTTGTACTTTATTTTTGACCATCTGTGCAACACTTTATGGACCCATAATCTGAGCTGTTCACTTATACAAATTTGATTTTAATGATAACTTTAAAGAGCAAATAAGGTACCTAATTTTTAAGCTTCCAAGCTTAAATTCAATCCCACAGTCCGGATGTCCTCGAAGATTATTTGACCAAATTTAAATTAAATTTGGTTGAACAATTAGGGCGTGAGAGTGCGGCATCAACTTTTACTAAACAGCGGATATGACGTCATCAAAGATATTTATCAAAACAAAAACAAACAAAACAAGAAGGGCAAAGCCCATACGACTCACATGCTTGACCTTCTGCTTTACACATTTTTCCTACCAAAATACCCAAGGTCAAGGTCATCCAAGGTCATGCAACACAAAGCTGTTAATTCAAGACATAGGAAGTACAATGGTGCTTATTGGCTTTTTCTACCATGAGATATGGTCACTTTTAGTGGTTCACTACCTTATTTTGGTCACATTTCATAAGGGTCAAAGTGACCTTGACCTTGATCATATGGGACCAAATGTGTCTCATGATGAAAGCATAACATGTGCCCCACATAATTTTTAAGTTTGAAACAGTTATCTTCCATAGTTCAAGGTCAAGGTCACAGGAGCTCTTCAAAGTTGGATTGTATACATATTTTGAAGTGACCTTGACCTTGAAGCAAGGTAAACCAAACTGGTATCAAAAGATGGGGCTTACTTTGCCCTATATATCATATATAGGTGAGGTATTCAATCTCAAAAACTTCAGAGAAAATGGGAAAAATGTGAAAAATAGCTGGTTTTTAGACAACATTTATGGCCCCTGCGACCTTGACCTTGAAGCAAGGTCAAGATGCTATGTATGTTTTTTGGGGCCTTGTCATCATACACCATCTTGCCAAATTTGGTACTGATAGACTGAATAGTGTCCAAGAAATATTCAACGTTAAAGTTTTCCGGACGGCCGGACGGACGGACGGACGGACGACTCGGGTGAGTACATAGACTCACTTTTGCTTCGCATGTGAGTCAAAAAACGTCTTGGGATATCATACCCAGGAACTCTCATGTTTAGTTTCATGAAGATCGGTCCAGAAGTTTACTCTGAATCACTCTACACGCACACACACACACACACAAAGGCCACACCCTCGTCTTGATTCCCCGTCTATGTTAAATCATTGTCAAAACTTGACTAAATGTAAAAAACAAACCACTAAATAAATATTAACTAATGATAGATTATGATTAAAAATTCCTTTTTCCACTGTGATACCGCAGAAATTCCCTTTACCGACCCCCGTTTCTACGACTACATATACTACCTTTTTACGACCGATTTTGCCACCACATATGCATTTTAGTTTTTACTATATAATGAACCCCCAGTGAACGACTCGCCCCAGCACATGATTTACTGCTATTAACTTTCATTTCAAAAGCCTGTATCAAGCAAGCAATTAATGAATGTAACACAAAACACAATATCAGGTCACACACTTACTGCTTGGCATTGTGTCCATCTCATCAGAGGCTGCAGACGGCTCTTCGACATCATACTCGACCTTCACCACCACAGTACACGGCTGCTTCCTCGACTTCATCCTGATATGTTAGCTGGTTGTCCTTACCTGGTGGACATACAATATTCACACAAGCTATGTTTTATCACAACTGATTTTTGTTTTTAAAGCTGTGGTCTATTTATGACTTTCCGGGGCTACAAGGTTGAAAAATAGGGATAAAATCATGTAAGATAACATTTCCAATTAGACTTGTAGTAAAGGACAGTGTTCAGTCAAGGCTGAAATTGTCAGTGGTTGCTGCAGAATAGTCAATTGTTGGGAAAGGACAAAGGAATAATGGATACATTTTTAAGATCAATTTTATACCGGATTTTTATTTATTTTTTTTTCTTCTGGAAATTGGTTGTGTTTGATTTGTCAATGGTGAAGCAGCATGGTGTGATCAAAGGGAGAGAATCTGTTTTGTTTTTCTCTCCAATATTCTAGGTTGCAGTTAATGCAAGTTGTAGTCACAGCTACATTGTGTTATTGCAATTGACTTATGATTACACGATCAAAGGGAGATAACCTGTTAGTGTTTTGTTGTGCATTGTGTTGTGTTGGGCTGAACTTGTTTCAGTTTTTGTTTTTTTCCAAGATTTGATGCTGCAATGAAATCAATGCGTAGTCAAGGCTACATTGTTTTGTGATTGCAATTTAATTTTGATGGTATGTTTTGTTTTTTCCAAGATTTGATTCTGCAATGAAATCAATGCGTAGTCAAGGCTACATTGTTTTGTGATTGCAGTTTAATTTTGATGGTATGTTCAAGAACCTCTTAGGTGTGATTGTGTGTTTGTTTTGTATGCATGTAAAAGATAAAGAAGAAGATTGCTGCCAGGGGACAAATTCCGGACATGTACATTATTTCCTGATTTTTTTTATAATTTTTTTTGGGGGGGTGTATGGTCGTTGCTTTTGGTGGTTGTAACGAAAAGGGTGAATGTATTTGGCCACGACAAATATTTTAGATAGTAACCTTTTAGCCTAAACGTTTTTGACAAAGGCTTAAATGAAATTGACTGAGGATCTTTTTTGCAACTTGTGGTTTCAGTGTGATGGTTTTCAGTGTGTAGATAGGTTGTCATTTGGCACCCTATGTTTTGGCGAGCGTTGTGCACAGTTTATATTTTTGGATATAGTGTGGCTTCCCATTGATGCACCGTACGATTGTCTTTGTGGTTTTTTGCCATACGTTTTTGTCTTTAAGAATTCTTTTGGTGGTAAAGAATTGTTTGTGCAAATTGGCTTGTAATATTCTGTCGTTGATGACACTTGGTCAACGACGTGCATGTCCCGGGGGGTGTATGTGAGACGATGACTGTCCATGACATTGTTTGCACGCTTGTTGGTTTGTTTTGCGCATTGCACTAATAAGATGTGTGCCTGTATGATCACGTGATCACGTGAGACCGCGAGACTTGTGAAAGATCTCGACAGTCGAGCGGGAACCTTTGCGAAGTAAAGAACAAGAAATGATTTCACTTGCTCGACTCACTTTTATTGCGTTTGACTGAGAAGCATTCACCAACCAACAACCACCAGAACAAATAGAACAACAACACCACAAAAACAAACTCAGTAAGCTAAAAAGAATAGACATACAGAAAAGCATGTTATCCTGCTCAGCGCAACCACTACCGCACTATTCTGCATGGCTTGGCGATTTCACTGCTTTTCCCACGAGCGGTGGACTGACGAAACTACGAGTATGTGGTCTTGGTGAAAAAAAGCAGTGCGTTTAGTTTCATTCTGTGAGTTCGACAGCTTGATAAATGTTGCTATTTCGCCTTACGAGACTTGTTACTTTTGTGGCTGAAAATAAACTTGTTGACTTGACTTAAAATTGTGTGTCTGGGTTTTGTAAATAAACACAGATCAATAGATTGTGGCATCACATGATCTGTCTTTGTTGTCCAAACATTTCTTGTAGTCCGGGGCACAAAGTGACCCGACCCTTCTGTAACTCAACTACAAAAACAAACAAAAAACAAAAAATTAGCCACAGCTATACGCCAGCGCATGTTTGTAAAACGAACTTCTGACACCATTGTAGTGACAGCCGAGCTGTAAACATATAACAAGACGAGACATTTCACGCATCCACTCTATCGCTCCGACGTACATGAAAACACAGGTGGTAAAACTCTTGTTACGGCGCGCTGTCAGTGTGTACGTCAGTTCAGTAGGGATCTTCAGTCAACACTAACTAATAAGCCCGCCGAAGCGTGGCATATTGCTTCCGGTCACGGGAGGGGAAAAGGGAGTTGTTTCCCTTACTCCGTAAGGGAAACCCACAAAGTGACAAACACTACAATAATGAAACGACCATTCTCGTCTCGAACAACATCATGAACACAATAAATGAATAATTATTCAAAGTTGTTGCGAAACAACACTGCAACACCTTTACTTCCATAGTCGCATCCTGCTACAAAACACTCAAAGCCCCACTGTGATCTTACAGTGTTCTCCTGATCGTATTTCAAATGTGTCTCTTGCAACAAAAATATGTTACCGTTTTGCTCTCTCAAAAAAGGTAGTTTGTTGAAATGCTTGGTGCCATTTGGTTTAGTGAAGTAGACAAACCGTGAAAACAAAAACACCAGACTTACTGACACTGACCACAGGCGGAGGTATCGTCCACTGGACTACTAGTAGTCCAGTGGACGATACTTCCGCCTGTGCACTGACACAGTACGAGACAACATGGGAGAGAAAATAGAACGAACAAACAATAAAACAATGGCAATACTGCCGCGTTTAACAAGAAGAGCAAACGCTCGATCGAGTCACTTTCGCAGTTCTGAATATTATATGAGGCATCAGATGGACAGGAAGAAATTGCTATTCACAACACAATGAGTCACGTTCACATAAAATTTGAGCCCGGTCACTTTTATAGTTTCCGAGAAAAGCCCAACGTTAAGTTGTGTGTTGCCGAACAGAAAAGGCTAGTTATCTCCCTTGTTTTTCTGATAACGTTCGTAAAAGGCTACAGATGTAAATACTTTGATGTAAAGAATAATCCTACAAAGTTTCAATCACATCCGATGAACTTTGTCAAAGATATAAAATGTCTAATTTTTCCTTTGACGCTGACCTGTGACCTTGAAAAAGGTCAAAGGTCAACGAAACCATCGTTAAAGTGTAGAGGTCATTGGAGGTCACGACTAAACAAAATATGAGCCCGATCGCTTTGATAGTTTCCGAGAAAAGTCCAACGTTAAGGTGGTGTCTACGGACGGCCGGCCGGCCGGACAGACTAACACTGACCGATTACATAGTCACTTTTTCTCAAGTGACTCAAAAACCGCTCGTGACAGCCACGACACCGGAATCTTCGCCATTACAGAAGCACGACTGAAAGTTACACACATTACGCACCATTGGCTATTACAAGTCATGTGTTAAAAGGTGTAGTCTTCGGAATGCCGTGCGTGGCTGGACAACCACAAAGTTGGCTACGGACCCCCCAGGCTCAGAGACCCGCACTCTCCACAAGCTACCTATATTTTTTGCCGTCCAATAAGATTTTCTTCAAAAATTCAATTATAACAACACAGAAGAAAAAGAAGAAGAAGACTCAGAAAGACATGTATTTCATCAACAGTGCGATCCCTAATCAGCCACTGACTGTACATCAAGAGATGCGGTTCGCAATTACGGTCAGAGATCCTGGCAGAGTAACTAACTCGATGCGAAGCAGATTTACATGTTTAACCGTAACTTCTTTTTCTGCGTTCCTGCATGACAACTATAACCACAACTAAAACCAATTTATTGCTGCTTCTAGGACGGAAGGCAGTGCCAGTGATCACAGTTGTTGTTGCAATCTCAGTGCCATCACCAAAATGCTTCACTGTTCACAATAAAAAGGAACAGATTTAGTGCAAAATAAAAGGAAGGAGTGTTAAAAAGGAAAAAAAGTTAAACACATTTTAAAAAATACTAGAGACATCCAGATTCATCTTCGTCAAATGTTCGTGAGTTCCAATCTTCGCGAGTTTGTTGAAGTGGTGACGTCACATCCCGTCACCACTTTCCAATTTCGGTCCAGGTTTACGCAAAGTTCTTCGTGCGCGTTCCTCTGTTTTTCTTAAAGGCATATGTACGCGCTCCCGTGTTTACAAAGTGTAGTTTGCCCATAATCGATGTCAAACGCACCATAAGACCATGTAATGACGATATGTCGCCATGCGCGGACCATATACATGCATTACAGCTTGTTTTAGAGTCTCAAAAACTTTGGATGTAAACAAAGACGCGGAGTTATTTCCCTTGCGTCAACGCTACCTCTGTTGGCAAATCTATAAATAGGACGATCCAGATCAAAATGAAAATTAACATATCTCAACATTGAAGGGGTCCTAGACCACAATATTTTGCAGGGAACTTAATTTAGCATGTCTCCAGCTGTTGGTAAAGCAATTAGCGTGTATAGTCATCAAGTACATATGGCTTTAAATTCAACCCATGATCCAATTGTTGAACCTTTGTGTATGGATGACATTTTAAATAATCAATATTTGTTTTGTGCACTTGAGGCTTGATGGATCTATGGCTTTGTCAGTATGTGTTAGCTAATGTTGGTAAAATACCCATTAACATTATTTAGGACAATGAGACACACACACACACACACAGTAACCACCATCCCCTAAAAACAAAACAACAACAGACAAACAAACACAAAAACCAACAATGCATACCTATGCCTACACCAGCACATGCTGAAGGACTATGAGTATGAGTAACAAACACATACTTGGCGGCATACTTTTGTGTGCTGGCGTATATTGATTTATACAAGATGTCATCCCTGGAATGTTATGAATATATACTATGTGATCCAGACACTGAGACAGGACCAACAAGTCAGTCACAGGGGCGAACAAAGCGACTGCTGACCCCCCCCCCCCCCCCCCCCCCAAAAAAAAAAAAGCCCTCTCTCTCTGCATTCGCTGCTTTCAGAATGCCATAATTTAATGCAAAATCGTAAAACGTGCTGATCTTCGAACGTTTAATGCTGGGTACACAAGCAACACTGAAACAAAAAATTCTGAAAAGCGAACCACACGCGGCACTTGGCAGGATATGTCGCCCGTCGACTGAAGTTCTGAGTTTTGTGTGGGTATCCGTGTTCGTGCACTGCCACTAGGCCTCCAAAATGAACAGTTTACAGATGCACTGTCCACAGAAGCGTCGTAAAGATATTAAACTTTAACACTGCGCATATAAAACATATTTTTAACGAAAGTTATGAAAAGGACTAAAAGAACTCACGAAGATTGCTGATTGAGGTTCGTCAAACAGGCCTTTTTCCCCACGCAGATCCCGATCTTCGGCAAGCAGAGATGGGTGCGAAAAACCAAGCGCATGCGCATTGAGGCACAAAGTTAAAAATAGAGAGGAAATCCCCACGACCGACGAATATAGAGAATGTATGTATGTCTCTGGTCTGACGAAGGTTGAATCTGGATGTCCCTACTAACAAAAATAAGATGGTAGGGCTCCAAAACCGACTTGCCGGTTCCCGAGCCACTCCGTATTCATTCCCCATCAACTTTGGAACAGTGAACAGGCCCATGGCCATGATTCGATTTCGAGCGCAGAAATTCGTGCCGAGTGTTTTACGCATGCGATCCGAGGGTGCAAGGTTTGCTGGGATATATGAACATCTGAATTGAGTAAGATTCCATGCCAATTATAATACTCTTGCCGTTTAAATTCATCCTTGTTTTATTTTACCGCTGCGTCTTGTATTTGTTTGAATTAGGCAAAAAAGACATGTCCATGGAGGGGAGGTCACTACCACATGTTTCCGGTATCAACGCAGATTTCGCGACTTCACAGGAATGCAAACTCGTGCCATAAATTGTTATAAAGCCATCGGTTAAACGGCAATGACTGAGCCTTTCACACAGCGGACACATAGCTTCAAGGAACGGTGAGTGGTTTCGACAGGTAGTTTGAAAAAGGAACAAAATCCGCTAAAAGCCTCACACTCACAGTCACGACTACCCCGGACTACAAGAAATGTTTGGACAACAAAGACAGATCTTTTTTTTAATTTTTTTTATTCAATTAATAAAACACAACAGATCATGTGATGCCACAATCTATTGATTTACAAAACCCAGACTTTGTGCCCCGGACTACCCCGGACTACAAGAAATGTTTGGACAACAAAGACAGATCATGTGATGCCATAATCTATTGATCTGTGTTTATCTCCGAGTACGCTAGTACTAGGGCTCAGCAGACGTGTGTGTGTCTGTCTGTCTGTCTGGACTTAACAGCTTATTGCTGGGAAACTACTGGGCGCATAAATATAGCGTCATAAAAAGATTACGTCACGGTCGAAAGTCTTTGACGTCAATTAATGCATCATCCCTGTAGTTTTTTTTCTCTCGCGCGGTGTGTGTGTGTGTGTGTGTGCGTGCGCGTGCATGAGTCTGTACTCGTGTGTGTGTGTGTAAGAAAGAGAGAGGGAGTGTGTGTGTGTGTGAAGAGTGCTCGGGTCCAGCGCGAGCGTTTTTTTATCAAGCTGTCGAACTCACAGAATGAAACTAAACGCACTGCTTTTTTCACCAAGACCACATACTCGTAGTTTCGTCAGTCCGCTCGTGGCAAAGGCAGTGAAATCGACAAGCCATGCAGAATAGTGCGGTAGTGGTCGCGCTGAGCATGATAACATGCTCAGGGTTCGACACTAGCGGGGGCGGGGGGCGGAACACCCCAGAGTCATGTGTTCCGCCCCAAACATTGCTGAAGCTTGGGGCCCACTCCGCCCCAGGATAAATTCCAACAATGAAAAACCGAAAATTCTAATGCCAGAGCCAATCACTAAAAATCGCCAGTCAAAGTCGTCACTGAAATTTGCGTTACGATCAATGCCGCAGTCAAGAAAAGAAAACATTGAAATCGTCGAAGGACAATGCCGCAAGGGAAATAACTCCCAGATGAGATTGCGCTCTTTAGCGTGAGAGATAAGTATCGCCTTCAAATGCCAAACGCAAAATGTGGCGACACTTCCCTGGTGTAAAAAGACATGGAAATAAAGATGAAGAACAGGGTGGAGAGAAACGAAACAAGTCGCGTAAGGCGAAAATACAATATTTAGTCAAGTAGCTGTCGAACTCACAGAATGAAACTGAACGCAATGCCATTTTACTCGTAGCATCGTCAGGCCACCGCTCATGGCAAAGGCAGTGAAATTGACAAGAAGAGCGGGGTAGTAGTTGCGCTAAGAAGGATAGCACGCTTTTCTGTACCTCTCTTTGTTTTAACTTTCTGAGCGTGTTTTTAATCCAAACATATCATATCTATATGTTTTTGGAATCAGGAACCGACAAGGAATAAGATGAAAGTGTTTTTAAATTGATTTCGACAATTTAATTTTGATAATAATTTTTATATATTTAATTTTCAGAGCTTGTTTTTAATCCAAATATAACATATTTATATGTTTTTGGAATCAGCAAATGATGGAGAATAAGATAAACGTAAATTTGGAGCGTTTTATAAATTTTAATTTTTTTTTACAATTTTCCGATTTTTAATGACCAAAGTCATTAATTAATTTTTAAGCCACCAAGCTGAAATGCAATACCGAACCCCGGGCTTCGTCGAAGATTACTTGACCAAAATTTGAACCAATTTGGTTGAAAAATGAGGGCGTGACAGTGCCGCCTCAACTTTCACGAAAAGCCGGATATGACGTCATCAAAGACATTTATCAAAAAAATGAAAAAAACGTTCGGGGATTTCATACCCAGGAACTCTCATGTCAAATTTCATAAAGATCGGTCCAGTAGTTTAGTCTGAATCGCTCTACACACACACACAGACAGACAGACACACACACACACACACACACACACACACACACATACACCACGACCCTCGTCTCGATTCCCCCCTCTACGTTAAAATATTTAGTCAAAACTTGACTAAATATAAAAAGGAGACCGATGCAGCCAAAAGCGCGAAGCGCTGTCGTAATTTCAATGTCAAATGGTTGAAAGAATTTCCCTGGCTTCAGTACGATGAAGAAAAACAGACAATGCATTGCCGCACGTGAATACTGAGAGTGGGCCCCAGATTTTTGTTTTCCGCCCCAGCAATTTCCATCTCTGGGGCCAGTGGGGCCCCAGGCCAAATAAGTTAGTGTCGACCCCTGATGCTTTTACCGCTTTTATGTGAAATCAGTGGGGACAAGGCAGATGAGACACAGTTCACACAATTAACAATAACATACAAGCAAACAAGAGGCGAAGCCTTCAAGGCTCACGTAAGAAATCGACAAACAGTAACACAAACTCAATCACTCCGTCACACATACACACACACACACACACACACACACACACACACACACACACACACACACACACACACACAGAGTAAGCATAGGTGAAACTGTGCAAGAAAGCGAGACCCTGGATCTGCCAAGTAGTCTCGGCCCGCTCACAATAACAATGACCGAGACTTTCAGTAATTCCTTTGCGTGACGTCTAACCCTCTTACGTCATAATGTGACGTCTTCAAATAGTTTCTATCACACACGTCAAACACTTTTGACCGAGACTGACGTAATCCATAGACTCGGAAATGTTAAAGTTTCTATCACACACACACACATGCACACACAGACAGACAAAGTTTATCATCGCATAGGCTACACTTACGTGAGCCAAAAACAACAGAGTCAATGCATAGTGTTGCTGCAGTAGGCCACCGAAGTGACAATTATTTTATTAAATTCTGTAATTATTTTACCTTACCTATGTTTTTCAAGAATAGATAGTTGATTGCCCAACCTGTTAATTAATTTAGTTGGGGATTCTCATGGAATCCAACAATTGAATTTTATTATAAAATCTAGAGAGTCCATAAAGCTTTTGGGGCTGTTCCGCCATAACGCTGACAATTGAAACGTTAGTTTGATATTATTTAGATATATGTTTATGCCAGATGCCACAGTCGCCGGCTGCTCAGCCCAAAAACCGCTCAGGGCGAAAGGGAAGTAGTCTGGACCTGGTGCAACTGTGGACTATAGCTACGGTTTCGGTTCCAGACCAATCAATAATGGGACTGCACCGAAGCTCAAACGGTGGTGCCAGCACACCCTGGCAGCATGCAGAATAAAAATTGTCAGAATCAAAAGTGAATAGGAGCCAATAACTTAATAAGGGCATGTAATGTAATAAACCATGGACAGAATTATGTTTCTAAATCGATTTCGGACAATCAATTTTAATAATAATTTTCATATTGTTAATTTTCAGAGCTTGTTTGTAATCCAAATATAACATATATGTATATGTTTTTGCAATCAGAAAATGACGAAGAATAAGATCAAATTATTTTGACGACTAAATGTAACAAAACACATCATCGGGGCGCACAGTTCAATCAGTGCTAACAAAAAACAAACAAAAAGAAAAACAAAACAAATGAGTATTTAACACAACAATAAATATCGATTTAAAAGACAATCAATAACTGAATGAAATTGAAATCATACACGTACATCATACTACATAGGGAAAAGAATATAATATAAAGGGAAAGCGTGTGCTATCATTCCCAGGAACTCTGATATCAAATTTCATAAAGATCGGTCCAGTAGACTCTGATGTCAAATTTCATAAAGATCGGTCCAGTAGTTTAGTCTGAATCTAGTCTGAATCGCTCTACACACACTCACACACACACACACACGCACACACAGACAGACACACACACACACACACACACACACACACACACACATACACACACACACACACACACACACACACACACACACACACAATCGTCCGTGTGTGTGTAGTCAGGGGCAGTGGTTGAAAATAAACTTGTTGACTTGACTTAAAATTGTGTGTCTGGGTTTTGTAAATAAACACAGGTCAATAGATTGTGGCATCACATGATCTGTCTTTGTTGTCCAAACATTTTTTGTAGTCCGGGGCAATCCGGGGGACAAAGTCTGGGTTTTGTAAATCAATAGATTGTGGCATCACATGATCTGTTGTGTTTTATTAATTGAATAAAAAAAAATAAAAAAAATAAAAAGGCAAAAAAAAAAAAAGGATCTGTCTTTGTTGTCCAAACATTTCTTGTAGTCCGGGGTAGTCCGGGGCACAAAGTGACCCGACCGGGGTCCTGCTAATTACCGTCAACTGACAACTACCGTCAACTGCCGTTACGGAACTATAGCGTCAACTTTTTGTGTGTCTTGAACTTCTTTTTTTTCTCCTAAATGCAAGTGGCTGAGTTCGAAACTTGCGAAGGTAGCGGAATCGGTATACAGACGTTTTGCACTTTGACGATTCGCCACAAGGAAAAAGTTCGAATCGTCAGCAAAAGGTGCGAATCGTCATAATGATAGGTGCGAATCGTCACAAGGAAAAAGTTCGAATCGTCAGCATAATAAGGTGCGAATCGTCATAGTCATAAGTGAGCGATTTTGGTGTTGTTGTTTGGCGCAAAGTAAGAATCCGGGGCAGAGTTGGAATAATCCGGATTTCCCGAAACCTCATTTGATTTCCAACAAAGCGCCGCATTTCCGGAAACGAGCTGCCTCGTTCTAGAAATGGCAACCCTTCGACTGCGGACAACGCGCCACCCTTCCTGTTGCGACCCATCTCGTCACCGGCGCTTTTCCGGAAATGACCTGCGCTTTGTTGGAATTCCAACAATGGCCGCCATTGTAGGAATTCCAACTTTGCGCTACGCGATTCTAGAAATGTACCGCGCGCATAGTGAGAATTCTGCTCTTTCTTAGAATGCGATGTAAAATGATACAAGTCATGATGGCCTATAATGATCCTTGTGTTTTAAAGTGATCAATGCTTAGCCAGTCTTGAAAAAGCAGATGCATTGTATAACGCACCAAACCAACCGAATTACAAAAAGCAAAAACACTTTTGATAACTTCGGCGGGCTGTAACACAGTTCAACAACCCATCCAGAGACTGTAGAGTATACAGATCTGTATACTCTATAGTCTCTGACCCATCCCACTCGACCAAAACGCACCAATTTTACGTAATTTTTAACGTTTCAGATCTTACATTTTACAACAACAAAAACACAACAAGAGTGTTCCGATATAACTTTTCACTGGTAACTATCGATTGCAATAATTTTTTACTCAGTCCAGACTGCTCAGTCTTAACCAGAGAGTATGTCTCTGGTCTTAACTGATTATATTAAACTCACACAGTCTCTCTGGGCTGCAGAGACAGCATTACGTCCCTTTACTGAGTAGGCTCTTGTCACTGCATGGTAATCTAGGCTCTTGAAACGTAATGTGCAAGTCTGTGCGCTATATTGATGTGATTGATTGTTGCAAAATGTTGATTCAAATTAAAGATGATTTTAGCCTGTTGTAACAAACTAACACTCTACTCTGAGAATAAAAAATCATTGTGTTCAAAATAGATCGAGACAGCAGCAATTAGCTTGCTGCATGCGCTGAGTGTCACTGTACCCCCACACCCCCAATTCAAGACTTCCTCTGTATTAGACCTTGCTTTTTCATATACCTTATTCATGACCTGTGATAAGGGTATACTTTTTTGTGCCAGTCGAAGGGTTGCCATTTCTAGAACGAGGCAGCTCGTTTCCGGAAATGCGGCGCTTTGTTGGAAATCAAATCAGGTTTCGGGAAATCCCGATTATTCCAACTCTGCCCTGGATTCTTACTTTGCGCCCAACACTTCCTTTCAAGCGTTTCTGCTTCGGCAGTATTTTTTGTGAACGCAGTGAGTGGCGACTCAGTGCGCTATCTGTATTGGGTGAGCGCGCTCGGCGAAAAATAACAGACCAGTATTTAAATACAGATTAACACACACACACACACACACACACACACACACACACACACAGTCTCTCTCTATCTCTCTCTCTCTATCTCTCTCTCTCCACTCTCTCTCTCACTACAAACTAAGAAACACACACACACACATATCATATATATATATATATTTTTATTCTTTGTTATTTTTCCATATTTGTTTGTATATATATTATATATGTTCGCGTATGCATTTCTGGATCTGCAGGCTGGTACAGAGCTACTATACCTTTAGGCTTTTTAAAATTTTCCTTGTTTTAACCTAATTTTTTGGTTAAAACTTGTCTAAATTTCAAAAAATTTTCTTCATAAATATCAGGTCCACATTTTGGCCTTAAATCAAAGTTTCCCTTCACAGATATCCCTTTGGGGTTGTCAGATGAGGGTAGTCTCCCTTGCCAACATAAGCTACCATTCAGAGAGTGGTTGGCTTCTTAGTTGGATACCATGGGTTGACGCCTTACGTCATCAGTACCACATGACCACTGGTAAAACACATAAGTGTCGAAACACGTGTCTGGTTTAAGTACCAAAAACAATTATCCTCCTCAGGACTAGACGTTGTGATACGTCCTCCACAGAAGGACTTTGCTCTTAAGTCTTGGTCCCCCTTGAGGAGGGTCTGATGCTCCCAATAGGCTGTCTGTGAAGGGATACTTTCTTCTTACTCTTCTTCTGCTTGAGAGAATTAAACAAATCTCGGAAGAAAGTCTCTGCTAACTTTCAACTATCGATTGGTTTTTTTCACAATTTCTTTAGTTTTAACCCTATTAAAGATATAAGACAATGACGTTTCGCACATCTTGGAAAAAAAGTATGAAACGTCATTCTGAAAAGTGCGAAACGTCATAAGTAAAATGTGCGAAAAGACATAAAAAGTGCGAAACGTCATGTCCAAGTTGTAGATTAAGTGCGAATCGTCCGAAGTGCGAACCGTCAAAAGTGCGAAACGTCTGGTATTCGCGGAATTGCCATTTGGGGCGACAAGCACGGGATTTTTGTGATTCACGAAGTAGAAGTGGATGACTAGGACAAAGTGAAGTATTGGACATGCCTGGGAAAAGTAAGCCTGATTCATGCTACATGCACCCTTATATTTGTGTTGAGAGCCGGATTATCGACGAAATCGATGAAACAATTTCAATGCAAGGGAGGTAACTCTTGTTACTCGAAAGCACAAGTATTGATGACGTCATGTGATTAGTGCTTCCGCTCCTTCGTAAATCCTCGCAAACACGAAAATAAAGCCATGAACGGTGAAAGTTGCAAATATAAGTCAAGATTGCAAAAAATTATGTAACAAAACACGATCTAAGGACGAATTTTCTTATTTTTGATGAGGTTTTCGGAGACGAGTAGTACCGCCCAAAATGGCGATTCCGCTACCTTCGCAAGTCACTTTTTCGAACTCAGCCACCTGCATTTAGGGGGAAAAAAGAAGTTCAAGACACAAAAAGTTGACGGTAGTTGACGGTAGTTGCTGATGGGTTTTTTTTAAATTTCTGCAATTCATAACCTTTCTAATATTTGTACCTTCTTAACTAACTTTTATTATATTTTTTGCTCTCTTCTTCTTTAGTCCAAAGCATGTATTCCAATGTGTTTGGGTGGTTTCTACCAAAGTGAGGCAAAGATCGCCACAACAAAGCTCATGAGTTAATGATTCCGAATCAGCCATCATTGAATGCACCCACGAACCAAGTAGCATGAATCACTAGTCCCAATTCTAGAAGCGGTATTTATCAACAAAATGTAGTACATGTATACATAAATCATTAAAAACAAAAAACAAAAAGCATAGCTTGTGTGAATATTATATGTCCACCAGGTAAGGACAACCAGCTAACATATCAGGATGAAGAGGAAGCTGCAGTCTACTGTGGTGGTGAAGGTCGAGTACGATGTCGAAGAGCCGCCTGCAGCCTCTGATGACATGGACACAATGCCAAGCAGTAAGTGTGTGACCTGATGTTGTGTGTGACCTGATATTGTGTATTGTGTTACATTCATTGATTGATTGCTTGATACAGGCTCTTGAAATGAAAGTTAATAGCAGTAAGTCGCGTGTTGGGACGATTCACGCACTGGGGGTTCATTATATAGTAAAATGCATACGTGGTGGCAAAATCGGTCGTAAAAAGGGAGTAGTCGTAGACAGACCCCCCGCGGGTTAGGGGGAGTCCCATATTGGTTGGGACGGGAAAGAATTTACCCGATGCTCCCCAGCATGTCATAAGAGGCGACTAACGGATTTTGTTTCTCCTTTTACCCTTGTTAAGTGTTTCTTGTATAGAATATAGTCAATGTTTGTAAAGATTTTAGTCAAGCAGTATGTAAGAAATGTTAAGTCCTTTGTACTGTAAACTTGCATTCTCCCAGTGAGGTCATATATTGTATTACGTTGCAAGCCCCTGGAGCAATTTTTTTATTAGTGCTTTTGTGAACAAGAAACAATTAACAAGTGGCTCTATCCCATCTCCCCCCTTTCCCCTTCCCCTTAGGCTAAGGACTGGGTGGCCGAGTGGTAACGCACTTGCGCTCGGAATCGAGAGGTTGCGTGTTCGACCCTGGGTCAGGCCGCTATTTTCTCCCCCCTTTCCTAACCTAGGTGGTGGGTTCAAGTGCTAGTCTTTCGGATGAGACGAAAAACCGAGGTCCCTTCGTGTACACTACATTGGGGGTGCACGTTAAAGATCCCACGATTGACAAAAGGGTCTTTCCTGGCAAAATTGTATAGGCATAGCTAAAAATGTCCACCAAATAAGATAAGAGATAAGATAAGATAAGATTTGATATAGTCCATGAGGGTAACCTCACAGAAATGCGGGCTGCCTTCTCGATCTCCCGTGTGACTTGGATCTGCTGGCCGATGTGAATGCGTGATGTATTGTGTAAAAAATTCCATCCCACACGGCATAAATAAATTCCTGCGCCTTGAATATGTGCGCGATATAAATTGCATATAACAAAAAAATGTAAAAAAAAAATTTAAAAATCCCTGCGCTTAGAACTGTACCCACGGAATACGCGCGATATAAGCCTCATATTGATTGATTGATTGATTGATATCCCATCTCCCCCCTTTCCCCGTTGCGATATAACCTTGAATGGTTGAAAATGACGTTAAGGGGAGCCCAGCCAGCAAGACATTAGCGGCCGATAATCGGCCGAACACCCTTCAAAAAGTCGGGCCGGTGACGTCAAAACATACGACGCGGGTGTTGGCCCGACTAACTTTTGCAAAGAGGCAACGAGGCGACCGACAGGCGGCCGAACACCTGCACTATGGCGGCACGCATCCGGTCCGATGTTAATCGGCCCGATGACTTGTTGGACCTGCGGCCCGACACCTTATGCCGACATCGGGAAGATATCGATTTCAGCGGGAAGACATCGGGACGATGTCGGCATAAGGTGTCGGGCCGCAGGTCCAACAAGCCATCGGGCCGATTAACATCGGACCGGATGCGTGCCGCCATAGTACAGGTGTTCGGCCGCCTGTCGGCCGCCTCGTTGCCTCTTTGCAAAAGTTAGTCGGGCCAACACCCGCGTCGTATGTTTTGACGTCACCTGCCCGACTTTTTGAAGGGTGTTCGGCCGACTATCGGCCGCTAATGTCTTGCTGGCTCAGGGCATGCAGCTACAGATACAGCAGTATGTACCAAACCCCCCCCCCCCCCCCCCAAGTGTAACAGTGCAAAATTCACTTACAGGTACAGCAGTACAACCCCCCCTCCCCCCAGTGTTACAATGGACAACACACCTACAGATACAGCAGTGTGTACACCCCCCCCCCCCCCCCCCAGTGTAACAGTGCAAAACACATCACCAGCTACAGATACAGCAGTATGTAGAACCCCCCGCCCCTACCGCCCTCACTGTAACAGTACAAAACACACCTACAGCTACAGATACAGCCGTATATACACCCCCCCCCCCCACACAGTATTACAGTATAAAACACACCTACAGCAACAGATTCAGCAGTATGTACAACCCCCCAAGTGTAACAGTGCAAAAATTACTTACAGCTACAGCTACAGCAGTATGTACACCTCCCCTCCCCCTTAGTAACAGTACAAAACACACCTACAGCTACAGCAGTATGTATACCCCCCCCCCCCCCCCAACACACACTTACAGCTACAGATTCAGCGGTATGTACAACCCCCCCCCCTCCCCCCGTGTAACAGTGCAAAAAACACCTACAGCTACAGCAGTATGTACACCCCCCCCCCCCCAACTGTAACAGCACAAATCGCACCTACTGCTACAGATACAGCAGTGTGTACAACCCCCCCCCCTCCCCCAGTGTAACAGTGCAAAACACACCTACAGCTACAGATACAGCAGTATGTACAACCCCCAACCCCCCCACCACTGTAACAGTACAAAACTCATTTACAGCTACAGATTCAGAATTATGTACATCCCCCTCCCCCCGCTGCCACCACTGTAACAGTACAAAACATACCTACAGCTTCAGATACAACAGTATGTACAACACTCAACCGCCTTCCCCCGTGTAGAGTGCAAAACACACCTAGAGCTACAGCAGTATGTACAACCCCCCCCCCCCCCCCCCTGTGTGCAAAACACACCTACAGCTACATATACAGCAGTATGTTCAACCCCCCCTCCCCGCCTACTGTAACAGTACATAACACACCTACAGCTACAGATACATCAGTATGTACAAACCGCCCCCCCTCCCCCAAGTGTAACAGTACAAAACACGCCTACAGCTACAGATAGATCAGTATGTACACCCCCCCCCCCCCCAAGTGTTACAATGCAATACACATACCTACAGCTACAGATACATCAGTATGTACACCCCACCCCCAAGTGTAACAGTGCAAACCACACTTACAGCTACAGATTCAGCAGTATGTACTCCACCCCCACCCTCCCCCCCCCCCCCCCCCCAGTGTAACTGTGCAAAAATCACTAACAGCTACAGCAGTATACCCCCCCCTCCCCGTACAGCTACAGCAGTATACACCCCCTACCCGTACAGCAGTTTGTACCACACCCCCCCCCCCCCAAAGTGTAACAGTGCAAAATTCCCTAACAGCTACAGCTACAGCAGTACAACCCCCCCTCCCCCCAGTGTTACAGTGGAAAACAAACCTACAGATACAGCAGTGTGTACAACCCCCCCCCCCCCCCCCCCAGGGTAACAGTGCAAAACACATCACCAGCTACAGATACAGCAGTATGTAGAACCCCCCGCCCTTACTGCCCTCACTGTAACAGTACAAAACACACCTACAGCTATAGATACAGCCGTATATACACACACCCCCCCTCCCCTCAGTATTACAGTATAAAACACACCTATACTGCAACAGATTCAGCAGTATGTACAACCCCCCAAGTGTAACAGTGCAAAACTTTCTTACAGCTACAGCTGTATGTACACCTCCCCTCCCCCTTAGTAACAGTACAAAACACACCTACAGCTACAGCAGTATGTATACCCCCCCCCCCCCCCCAATGTAACAGTGCAAAACACACTTACAGCTACAGATTCAGCGGTATGTACAATCCCCCCTCCCCCAACCCAAGTGTAACAGTGCAAAAAACACCTACAGCTACCGCAGTATGTACACCCCCCCCCCCCCCCAACTGTAACAGCACAAATCGCACCTACTGCTACAGATACAGCAGTGTATGAATGCAGCTCATTGAACGTTCAAAGACCTAGTCATGAGTTTCTTTCTGCGGGATATTTTAAGTACCCGCTATTATAGCACACATCTACTAGACATCAGAAAATGCCTTTTCATATGTTTACCTGCGGGACGTATCTGGTGCCTGGCAGAACAGAACTTTCGGTCTGCCAGCTATTGTAGCTGCAGGCTAGATACTCGCAAGATGTTAACTGTGAGTACATTTACCCACCACCTTAATTAGCAATCTGCTATCTATGTGAGTTGAGTAAGAATATGTAATTTAATATAAAATTTCAAAAATAAATTTTGATTTAATTAATATACTTACCAACTCACATATTGAATTCCCTCCCAGCCTGCCCCGCAAATTGTTTAAAGGGGTATATGTTTCAGAACGGAATGAGTGTTACCGGTATACATCCCGCTAAGGGAGATAACCACCATGGACCATGCCTTATATGGCATGTGGTTTTTGTTTTAGAGTTATCTCCCCATGTTACCATGTAAGAGTGCTTCAATGTCTTAGCAACCAAACGAAGTTATTGCTATCTATGTGAGTTGGTAAGTATATTAATTAAATCAAAATTTATTTTTGAAATTTTATATTCTAGCTTTATAACATGGGTGAAACTAGCCTGTCAATTGACTGAAATCTGTCAATCTGAAAATAAGTCTGACGGAAATTCCATCAATCCGCAATTTTGAAAAAAAGAAAAAAATTGAGAGAAAAAACCCCAAAAATACTTGCGGAACGCGTTTTCAAAATGCCATAGTGAACCGGTTGCAGTTTGCCTGCAAACGGAAGCGCTTTTGCCCGTGCTCGCGGTAAACCCCGTAGGTGAGGTTTCTTCGCTTTCGGATTCGCTCTGCATCACGATAAAAAAAAAGTTCTCTCACGTTTTGGCAGGCATTTTTGGGGGGTCTCAAACACACAGGAAAAAACATTTGCACAGGAATGAACCTTTATCGTTTCACAAAGTGACTTTTCAACAAATCATCCAAAATCAACTTATCGTGTAAATGAACTGTAGCTTCCAATATATGTACCGAGCCTGTTCTCATTTTTCTTACACATTTGCTTCTGTGAAAATTTCATTTTAAGTGACCGACGTAAGAATTCACCAGCTTTGAAGAATGACTCAAATGTATTGACATATCTGGAGATTCTGGTTGTGTTGCTTTTTTCATTGTGACACACATGGATTACACAAAAATTATGTGCCTCTTTTTCAGAGCCATTCCCAGCTTTGACTGAGACGAGCAATTCAGCAGCTGAAGTCAAGACAGAGGCATTCCCAGCTTTGACTGAGACGAGCAATTCAGCAGCTGAAGTCAAGACAGAGGCATTCCCAGCTTCGACCGAGACGAGCAATTCAGCAGCTGAAGTCAAGACAGAGGCATTCCCAGCTTTGACTGAGACGAGCAGTTCAGATGCTGAAGACAGCACTGCTACAAGTTTGTGTGAGAGTAGCGCAAGTATTGTTTCTGGCGGTGTGAAAGATGCATTCTCTCCTGCGCCTACAGGCTGTGATTGTCAAGTGCAAGTCAAACAAGAGCCAGTAGATTCAGCACAAAATGTCGAGAGTATGGAATACAGTGACTTGAAATCCACTGACACTTTCGGCTGTGAGATAGCAAGAGGATCAGTTGAGGTGGAAACATGTTCAGCTACTGCAAATAAGACAAAGAGATCACTGGACAAAGAGACAAGCCACAATACCAAGAACAAAGGAACAGGGCTCAGAACGCCCATCAGTAGGAGAAGTAGAGCTTTAGTGAAAGAAGGAAGTAACGATTTAGATGGGTCTACGCGTGGAGCAAAATTTGCTCGCAAAAATAGTTTGAAGAGCCACATGTTGACACATACAGGAGAAAAGCCACATACCTCCCTGCAGTGCTCGGCAACATTTGCCCAAAAACCTCATTTAGAGGGCCACATGTTAACACATACTGGAGAAAAGCCTCATGTCTGCCCAAAATGTTCATCAAAATTTGCTCAAAACGATAATTTGAAAATCCACATGTTAACATATACTGGAGAAAAGCCACATTCCTGCCTTCAGTGTACAGCAAAATTTGTTCAAAAAGGGAGTTTAAAGAGGCATATGTTAACACATACAGGAGAAAAGCCACATGTCTGCCCTCATTGTTCAGCCAAATTTGCTCACCAAGTGAGTTTAAAGAGGCATATGTTAACACATACAGGAGAAAAGCCACATGTCTGCCCTCATTGTACAGCCAAATTTGCTCACATAGGGAGTTTAAAGAGCCACATGTTACGGCATACTGGAGAAAAGCCACATTCCTGCCCACAATGTACAGCCAAATTTGCTCATAAACTTAGTTTAAAGATGCATATGTTAACACATACAGGAGAAAAGCCACATGTCTGCCCTCATTGTACAGCCAAATTTGCTCAGAAACCTCATTTAAAGAAGCATATGTTAACACATACAGGAGAAAAGTCACATGCCTGCCCTCAGTGTACAGCAAACTTTGCTCAAAAAGGAGGTTTAAAGAAACATATGTTAACACATACAGGAGAAAAGCCACATGTCTGCCCTCATTGTACAGCCAAATTTGCTCAGAAACATCATTTCAAGAGCCACATGTTAACACATACTGGAGAAAAGCCACATTCCTGCCCTCAGTGTTCAGCAAATTTTGCTCAAAAAGGGAGTTTAAAGAAGCATATGTTAACACATACAGGAGAAAAGCCACATGCCTGCCCTCAGTGTACAGCAAACTTTGCTCTAAAAGTGGGTTTAAAGACGCATATGTTAACACATACAGGAGAAAAGCCACATGTCTGCCCTCATTGTACAACTAAATTTTCTCGGAAACATCATTTAGAGAGCCACATGTTAACACATACTGGAGAAAAGCCACATTCCTGCCCTCAGTGTCCAGCAAAATTTGGTCAAAAAGCGAGTTTAAAGAAGCATATGTTAACACATACAGGAGAAAAGCCACATGTCTGCCCTCAGTGTACAGCAAAATATGTTGAAAAAGGGAGTTTAAAGAAGCATATGTTAACACATACAGGAGAAAAGCCACATGTCTGCTCTCATTGTACAGCCAAATTTGCTCATAACTTTAGTTTAAAGAGGCATATGTTAACACATACAGGAGAAAAGCCACATGTCTCCCCTCATTGTACAGCCAAATTTGCTCATAACTTTAGTTTAAAGAGGCATATGTTAACACATACAGGAGAAAAGCCACATGTCTGCCCTCATTGTACAGCAACATTTGCTCAAAAAGGGAGTTTAAAGACCCACATGTTAATACATACTGGAGAAAAGCCACATGTCTGCCCTCAGTGTACAGCAACATTTGCTCGGAAACATCATTTAGAGAGCCACATGTTAAGGCATACAGGTGAAAAGCCACATCTCTGCCATCATTGTGCAGCAACATTTGCTCAGAAAGGGAGTTTAAAGACCCACATGTTAATACATACTGGAGAAAAGCCACATGTCTGCCCTCAGTGTACAGCAACATTTGCTCAGAAACCTCATTTAAACAACCATATGTTAACGCATACAGGAGAAAAGCCACATATCTGCCCTCATTGTACAGCAACATTTTATCAAAAAAACCATTTAAAGACCCACGTGTTATTACATACTGGAGAAAAGCCACATGCCTGCCAACAATGTACAGCCAAATTTGCTCGGAAAAGGAGTTTAAAGACCCACATGTTACGGCATACTGGAGAAAAGCCACATGCCTGCCAACAATGTACAGCCAAATTTGCTCAGAAAAGGAGTTTAAAGAAGCATCTGTTAACACATACAGGAGAAAAGCCACATGCCTGCCCTCAGTGTACAGCAACATTTGCTTTTAAATGGAGTTTAAAGACGCATATGATAACGCATACTGGAGAAAAGCCATGACCTCCGAAAATCTGGGATAATCAAATATTAAAATGGAGGTGAATTTACAGAGGTTATGAATATGAAAAGATAATCTGAGTAATACGATCATAAAGGGGAGGGAGTCTTATATTGGGGGTCTTAGCAACCAAACATTCTCCAAGGATCAGTTGTCAGGGTTTAGGGTAGTCAGTGAGGGAGAGTGAGAGCGGTGTTGTGTACAGTCCGACTGAAGAGTGAAAAGTCACTGCCACAAGATCGGCATGCAGTCAATAAAGCCAGACAAGAAGAATGATTATGACATGCGGCTCTATCTGCTGGTTTTTTATTCAAACTGGTTTTCAACGCTTATTCTCACAAAGCATCTGCACACCTGCCTCTGTGCTGTGTTTGTGTGGCTGCTTTCGTATGATGTCAGTGCATGGTGAGTGCGTTCACTGCCTTGTCACCACTTCCCCACCTTTTCAGAATGTTTTCTTTGTCTTGGATAATTCTTTGAATTTGCGATTTTCCAACATCAAGACTTTTTGCAATCGCGATGGCAGTTTCTCCCTTTTTGTGTCTGTTCACAACATTCACTCGATTTCAGTCGAGAGTTAAATATTTTCTTTTCTTTGTAGACGCCATGTCGATCTCCACTGCTCTTCTGTCCAAAGACTGTCTATTCTGACTGAATTGAACGGTGTGTGTTGGTCACGTGAGTTTGTTTTCTCGATGATTGGTTTGTGATGTTTACTCAGCCCACCCAACCATCACACCTCTCAGCGGTTAATTAGTGCCTTTGCTTACGCGAGACGGTTATAACTGGTTATAACCGGTTTGCCAGTGATGCGTTACGCTGACTGAGAGTCTTGGCTTTGCCTGACAAAGTCGTTACACAAGCTGTTAGGTCGGTCCTTAGACGTTAGAGCGGGGTGGTCGCTACACTGGTGACAACTATATAAGGAAACACATCGGTTAAAAAAAAAGGGTCGTTGTGGTGGGGTAGTCCTTAGAGAGGGGGGTTCCACTGTATTATCATCATCTCTTTCCTAGATTTTCCCACCGACAGAATTGGCTTTTGTCTTGAATTCAGTACCTCACACGTACACGGTAATTGGTGTGACACCTCAAGCGGACCTTCTTCATAAGTGTACAGTGTCTGCTGACAAGGGACACGAGGGTCTGTGGTTGAGCAACTTTATGGTTTAACCGGGTGGACTGGAGGAGTAGCAACAGCATGTGAACCACTTTAGAAATGACTTGTAAAGGTTGCAGTCGGTCAAATCAAAGAAGAGAAAATGTGAACGTGGGTCTTGAGAAGATATTACCATCCTAATACTTTACTTTGTGCAAGAATCAATCACGCGTACAGCATTACAGATGTCCAGCTGTAGTCTACATTGTACTGTAAACTTCACAGCGGCCTTATCGGCTTCCTCGAGTGACGTCACAGCAAGGCTAACGCTGCGGCGTCTTTCTTGTGCTGACAGAGTTGTCGGTCGCGGATTTTGAGTCGTTTCGGCCTGCCAACTGCTTCGTTTTTTTGCGGATTGTGAGAACTAGCAGAAAGTTTCACGCATTTTAATGGTTTACATGACGATTTTTTCTTTTTTTAATCAAGAATTTTACGTCATTGGTCATTGTTTACTTACATTCTCATTCATTTCACTGAAGAAGGGCGTGGCCCGAAAGTCTTTGGAACTTGGTGTTTACTGTGTTTTTTTCTAATTAAGCATTTTAATGGTTTCAAACTAATGATGAAAGTGTCTTCTTCTGGACCAAATCAACAGTCTTTAGTTGAATCAACTCGGAAAACTCTTAAACACGTTTTTGCACGCACCTCCGCGCATTTTTGAGACCAGGCAACCCGACAGCTGCCCTTTAAACTAACCACTCACCGGAGAGCACCCAGCAGACTACTCGGTCAAAAAGTAATAGCAGAGAGACTGGTCAAGTCTCCTGTCCCTTGCTTGTAAACCACAAGTGAATGAATCTAGAAGTATTGAATTTTGACACGTTGGCAGCCTCTTTGTTTTTGGATTTAACCTTAGGGTCAGTTACTCCAACCAAACTATTTTATTTTTTTTTTTTAAATATTTTTAAAACAAAATTTTTTTCTCTTTTTATCCCCCTCAAAGTGAATTTGACGCACCCACTTGCTAGCAGACTTACTCTGATGATTCTCTTTCTGTCTCTGCCACACTATAGTGATCTGAGATACTACAGTATATAACATCCTGAGACACCAGTGATTTCAGCTAATGGTGATATATAACCTTGAATACCGGCACGGTTGGCCTTGTGGTAAGGCGTCCGCCCCGTGATAGGGAGGTCGTGGGTTCGAACCCCGGCCGGGTCATACCTTGGCAATCTAGTGGCTGCTCCGCCTGGCGTCTGGCATTATGGGGTTAGTGCTAGGACTGGTTGGTCCGGTGTCAGAATAATGTGACTGGGTGAGACATGAAGCCTGTGCTGCGACTTCTGTCTTGTGTGTGGCGCACGTTATATGTCAAAGCAGCACCGCCCTGATATGGCCCTTCGTGGTCGGCTGGGCGTTAAGCAAACAAACAAACAAACAAATATAATCTTGAATGGTTGAAAACGACGTTAAACACCAAAAAAAGAAAGAAAGAAAGAAAGCTAATGGTGATCTCAATATAGCCTGTGATCAAAGCTACTGGTTATCAGAGAAACAAATAATCAGAGAAAAAAAAAATGTATAATGGGATAAGGCTCTTTCCATGGTTACTGTCTGTAAATATATGTACATACCCTGTCTCTGTTTTCACTGAGTCGGGTTTAAGGAAGTAATGCAGCTCAAATTGCCTGCTGCACGTGAATTTAGCAGGACAGAGCAGCTGTAAAGAAATAGCCGTTTACACGTTTATTTCTGTTTTTGTTTTAAATAATTAAAGTGCTTGCCAAAAAAAAAGAGCAAAAATTAAAAAGACAGTAGTGTGTTAAATATGGTGAATATTTATGTATTTTTGTCAACATTGAAGATTGATTGGATGCGAAAAGTTGTTTGTGGTGATTCATGTTTGAAGAGATTTGTTATGGATATGTATCCAGAACTAAATATTGTGAATCTGGTTGGTAGCAATTATATAAAAGTGTTGAAAAATACGGTGGAAAAACAAGTTTTGGTAAGTTGTGTTAAAGCATTATGAAAAGTTATATGCAAAATGTTTACCTGTTAATATTGATGAATTTTTGTACGAATGTCTTTTTTGACTCACATGCGAAGCAAAAGTGAGTCTATGTACTCACCCGAGTCGTCCGTCCGGCCGGCCGGAAAACTTTAACGTTGGATATTTCTTGGACACTATTCAGTCTATCAGTACCAAATTTGGCAAGATGGTGTATGATGACAAGGCCCCAAAAAACATACATAGCATCTTGACCTTGCTTCAAGGTCAAGGTCGCAGGGGCCATAAATGTTGTCTAAAAAACAGCTATTTTTCACATTTTTCCCATTTTCTCTGAAGTTTTTGAGATTGAATACCTCACCTATATATGATATATAGGGCAAAGTAAGCCCCATCTTTTGATACCAGTTTGGTTTACCTTGCTTCAAGGTCAAGGTCACAGGAGCTCTTCAAAGTTGGATTGTATACATATTTTGAAGTGACCTTGACCCTCAACTATGGAAGATAACTGTTTCAAACTTAAAAATTATGTGGGGCACATGTTATGCTTTCATCATGAGACACATTTGGTCACATATGATCAAGGTCAAGGTCACTTTGACCCTTATGAAATGTGACCAAAATAAGGTAGTGAACCACTAAAAGTGACCATATCTCATGGTAGAAAGCCAATAAGCACCATTGTACTTCCTATGTCTTGAATTAACAGCTTTGTGTTGCATGACCTTGGATGACCTTGACCTTGGGTCAAGGTCACATGTATTTTGGTAGGAAAAATGTGTAAAGCAGTTCTTAGTGTATGATGTCATTGCTAGGTTTAGGTCAAGGTCAAGCATGTGAGTCGTATGGGCTTTGCCCTTCTTGTTATAACATGGGTGCAACTCTGCCGGCTACACGCCGGCAGCCGGTTTTTGGTTTCATCGGCTGCCGGCAGTGCTGGTTTTTGAAAAGTTGACGAGCATAATAATGATTCATGAATCACTAAGACTAGTAAGAGAGCACAAATTTTAGGATGAATAGTATGGTTTACTTTGTATGTTTTTGTTCCAGGAGAGTTTTTTTTTGGCATTTTAAATACTAAAAAAGGCCCCTGGACCCCAACTTTTGCAGGTTTTTGGAATTTTCCAGGTTGCACCCATGTTATAATGATAACATAGTGAGAGGTAAAAGAAGCATTTATTATAAGAGTTGGCATGAAGAAGGAATTGTACCTCGCGCCCCCTAATTGGCGTGGAGGCGCGTCCCCCCGGTGGTGGATGGGGGAGCCTTCTCTACTAACTTCTGAGAGAAGGTCGCATCACTCTCATTGCCGTGAACCTAATTAGGATCTTTTTCTTGTTTCTTCTCTATTTCTGCCTCCCCAAAGTCCTTTTACTTTCCTTTTCTCATCCATAAAATTCTTCACTTATTACCCTTGTTAAGTGGTTCTTGTATAGAATATAGTCAATGTTTGTAAAGATTTTAGTCAAGCAGTATGTAAGAAATGTTTAGTCCTTTGTACTGGAAACTTGCATTCTCCCAGTAAGGTCATATATTGTACTACGTTGCAAGCCCCTGGAGCAATTTTTTGATTAGTGCTTTTGTGAACAAGAAACACTTAACAAGTGGCTCTATCCCATCTCCCCCCTTTCCCTCGTCGCGATATAACCTTCGTGGTTGAAAACGACATTAAACACCAAATAAAGAAAGAAAGGAATTGTACATGTGAAACCCCCTGGAGCAATTTTTTGATTAGTGCTTTTGTGAACAAGAAACAATTAACAAGTGGCTCTATCCCATCTTTCCCCTATCCATCTCCCCCCTTTCCCCGTCGCGATATAACCTTGAATGGTTGAAAACGACATTAAACACCAAATAAAGAAAGAAAGAAAGAACATGTGAAACATTTAGTAAATTTGGAGGGTAAATATTTGAATTATCAAGAGTTTTCTGAATTATTTCCTAGTGTTAAAAGTGATATTTTGTTGTATTGTGGAATTGTATCCACTGTGAAAAGCTATCAGAAGAAATTGAATTTTAAGACATTGAATTGTCAGCATGAATAGTGGATAGTAGAGTGTGGTCAGTGATAAAAAAAGGAAACCATGTTGTGAAGGAGGTGTTTGTGCAGTCTAACGTTATTCCATCTGCGGTTTCAAAATGGAATAGCACCAGTGAAAGTAATATGAATTGGAAATTATTTTTTTTGAAACCATTTTGAAAGTACTGTTGATGTAAGTTTAAGGTGGTTTCAGCTGCGACTCTTACACGGGATTCTACCTTGTAATAAATATTTATATTTATGTAAAATTAAAAATTCACCGCTTTGCACATTTTGCGGGTATCATGAAGAGACAATTTTTCACTTATTTTGGGAATGTATGATTGTTAAAACCTTCTGGATTAAATTGAATAATGTATTGCACAAAGAATGTTTACATTGTGAACATTTGACTTTTTCAAAAGGATTGATAATATTTGGAAATGATGATAATGTGAACACTGATAATGTTTTAGATTTGATTATTCTTTTAGGAAAATATATTTATAAATGTAAACTTCAGGGCTCAGTTCCGCTTTTGAATGTTTTTTTTGAAAATATTAAAACAAAGATATTACATTGAAAAGAAATTGAATCGTATCAGGAATAGAAATACTGAATTTTTGTCAGAGTGGTTACCCTATGCGAATATATGTTAGGTTATTGACCAAGGCGAAGTATCCATTTCAGCTTAACTTTTTCCACAGTTTAAAATTGTAGGTTTTTATAAGATTTTAGGCAAGAGTGTGTGTGTATGTCTTATGTCTGTCTGCTTCACTTATCCTCTTACCTGTCTGTCACCCTGTCCAATCTTATGGGTGATGGGGTGTCTTGTATTTTAGTGACTTTTGACTATTGTAGGGTGGAAGTTCAAAAAGAATTTATTATTTGTATTATTACTTAAGAGTATATATTATAAATGATACCGACCGGCACGGTTGGCCTAGTGGTAAGGCGTCCGCCCCGTGATCGGGAGGTCGTCGGTTCGAACCCCGGCCGGGTCATACCTAAGACTTTAAAATTGGCAATCTAGTGGCTGCTCCGCCTGGCGTCTGGCATTATGGGGTTAGTGCTAGGACTGGTTGGTCCGGTGTCAGAATAATGTGACTGGGTGAGACATGAAGCCTGTGCTGCGACTTCTGTCTTGTGTGTGGCGCACGTTATATGTCAAAGCAGCACCGCCCTGATATGGCCCTTCGTGGTCGGCTGGGCGTTAAGCAAACAAACAAAACAAAAACCATCATTACCCCCCCCCCCCCTCTCACTCTCTCTTTCTTTTTATCAGTATTGTAATCTGCATGTGATGTTATGCTCCAACCTTACTTGTAGGCGAACGGTATGTTATATGTCCGTCTGTCGGTTATGTCCTAATGTTGTATATATATATATATATATATATATATGTCTTGAAAATCAGGGTCCATCAACCATTTACATATTTATTATACATGTTGAAGGATGATGAATGAATGATACATTGTAGACGGATGCATGTTATGGATTAAAAGCCCTACAATGATGTGCTTGGCAAATACAAAAAAAAATACAAAAAAGTTGTTCCTTTCATCAGTTACATAGAATACAAACATCAATTTTGATGCATTTTTTGTTTGTTTGCGTGTGTGTGTGTGTGTGTGTGTGTGTGTGTGTGTGTGTGTGTGTGTGTGTGTGTGTGTGTGATCGTATTGTTACTATACCTTCTCCTTTCTCTCTTTCTAGATCACCCACACTGATTTGTGACCCTCCACCACGAAATGAGTCACTTGTCACATCGCGCTGTTCTGCGCTAGGCTTAATATAAGTCCGGGGAGTGTCTGGTAACAGTGTGAGGGTCATCTTAGGCAGAGGCTTATAACTCAAACAGTTTTCCCTCTTTTCCAAAACGGTTTTCACCACTGGATAGAGCATAACAAACTCTATAGGAAAATGTACAAATAGGAAAATCATGCAAAGGTGACATGCGACTCGGTCCGTGGTGGAGGGTCACATTTGGCGGAACAGGGACATCTGATTCCCTAGGGAAGCTCGGGCACTTAAAATAAAAAAATAGCACTATCACAGTTCGTTTGGTTTGACATAAAGTTTAACAAGAAATTCATTTAAAAATTCGCAGGTTCATTCAGGTGTAAAAATCATCTCCAGACGCACATGATAATACATGATAATACACATGATAAATGTTGCTAGCACACAGAATAAAAAAAAACGTGGGTTAAGGGGAAGAATTTACCCGATGCTCCTCAGTATGTCGTAAGAGGCGACTAACGGATTCTGTTTCTCCTTTTACCCTTGTTAAGTGTTTCTTGTATAGAATATATTCAATCCTTTGTACTGGAAACTTGCATTCTCCCAGTAAGGTCATATATTGTACTACGTTGCAAGCCCCTGGAGCAAATTTTTGATTAGTGCTTTTGTGATCAAGAAATGGAAGCACTGTTGCCCGTGGTGCATGTTGTGAAGACGTTTGTGTTTTCCAGCTGGGTTGGCAATTGGAGACCAGTGGAGGCCACGTGTTGGGTGATGGACCCAGATTTTCAGTAGTTCTGTTGTTGTTTAAAAAAGTGTTACTGTTGTTAAATTGTTGTTCAGCCGGTAAGCTGAACTCGGTTGTGTTCTACAAATTTGTTCCACATTTGTTTACATATTATCTCGTTGTTCAATGGTTTAGAAGGTAAGCTGGACTTAAATGTTTGATACCCGTAAAACAACTGTTGCTGTTCAGTTTTGGATTGTAATTGATATAAAGTGGGTTTTAAGTTCCCTAAATTCATCTAATGTATATTGGGGAATGTACTCTTTTTATTCACATTGAGATTTCTATAATTCCATAGCGGGCCGTGGTATTCTCAAATCTTCTGACAAAGTACACAAGTTATTAAAGCATTGTATGACTCAATTTCTAATAGTGGCGTCAGCAAAATATAAACTTTTGCTAAGTTACCAAACAGTCTGGCCTGGCATAGTGCAGTTATGATAAAGTTGAATGGAACACTATATATTTTGATAAATAATAACATTGTTTGCAGTACCGTTATAGTGGGAGTTTATAAAGAAGAATAAGTTAAAATGTTATTTACTTGTTAAAGGCAGAGTAAGCCTCCCGTAAACCATCACAGATACGGTCAGGCTTTTACACACAGTACAAACACCATTTCATTTAAACACTCACCAATTGAGAACATCCTAGGTGCCCTCCGTAAAGAGCGAACAATTTTCAAAGAATTTATTTTTGCGTGGTTTATCTTACCCCTGAGCCATCGTGAACCCGTGTGATCCAGTTTTCCCTTTTCACAATGCAGTCGTCATAGTTAGTCATTTGAATGCGACTCGACGTGAGCTTATCTACAATAGCACGTTTTTTTTATGCACGAAACAACGGCTGTGGTTCACAAGAACTCTAGCGATGGCTTTTGACTGTTGAGAGGAACGGCGATTTGCACTGATAAACCGGCCGTCGTCTGCTACGACCCTTGCGTGACCCTGCTTCCGGGCTTTTCTTTTTTTAAACTTTCACAACTTCGAATTGTTCTGATCTTGTCTTGATGAAAAACGAATTCTTTTATGATTAAAGAATGTTTGTGTAACAAGCTGTCAATTTATTATTTAGATTTTAAAAGTTAGGTCTAGCGCAAAAACGAGGCGCCGTTGTTGTTAACGGAACAAGTCTACGAAAATAAATTCTTTGAAAATGTCTCACGCTCGACAGAAAGCAGCCAGGATGTTCCCGTTCGGTGAGCGTTCAAATGGAAGTATGCTTGTACTGTATTTAGACGCTCGGGGAGCTCTGTGATGGTTTACGGGAGGCTTACTGTGCCTTTAAGTGCCGGAAAGTAACATAATGGGTCAATGTTGGTTTAGAATGAATAAAACGAGGATTATAGTTGAGAGGCCGAGATTTGATTTGCAATATAATTTGTAATGGAAAAGGGGCTCTAATAAAACGGGGAGGAATATAAGAGGAACTGTAGGAGTTGGGTTGGAATATCAGAGAAACCGTGACTATCAAAAGGGTTGTGAATACCAAGACAGCTGACGTAAATAATATAGGGAAGGAATGACGCAATGGAAATGACGTGCAGATTCTCGACTAAGGAAAGGGCCGCAGTATATTAGAGAAACCACAACCAGAGAGACGTAAATGTCGACCCGCAAGGGATTTGCATATCAAGTAAGTTACCTTGGTAGAACATGGTCGCCTGTGCTTAGCTTGCCGTTCCAGCTTGCCGTTCCAGTAGATAATGGCCGCTAGGAACGGACGGCCATACTAGTCAAGGACTCGCTATGAGGCAATCCCTTTGTAACCCGTGTAAACATTACACCAGGGGCGACCCAAGATCCGAGTCCCGTTGTTTCCCATGTCCACTTAGAACAAACCGTGTTTGGGATTCTTCCATTTGTGTTGCCAGGGGCGACCCAAGATCCGAGTCCCGTTGTTTCCCATGTCCACTTAGAACAAACCGAGTTTAGATTTCCCCTTCCTGTTTTCAAAGTAAACTTGGCCATCCTGTGAGGCACTGTCAGGGACAGTAATTATAGTTAGCGGGACCATGTAGACGAAGTCAACGGTGGTGATCTGCGTAGTGTATACGCATACTTTGGGACAAGGTCTTCCACCCAGCGAGAGCCTCTAACACAATCAGTGTTGTAGACAGATGAAGATGGGAAGACCTCAGTGTTTCACATTCCAACATCTGACGGTGATAGTAACTTAGTAAGGGCTAGGCTGCGGTCTCGGTAAGCTGTATTGCACTGACATCTCTTTCTGTCTATGGAAATAAATGGCGAAATTTGATTTAACACTTCTCAACATTAACAGTGACCAGGAGAACGCAATAAGGAGACGATTTACTGAGAATCAGTGGCCATTTGAAACTCGAAGGTGTGTAATAAAAGATTCGACTTGTGTACTAAGAGGTGCTGGGCCATCATCGTGTGACCTCGATACAGAGGCTGTTTCTCGTGTATGTAGTACCGTTAGGGTGCAGACGTGGTTATCTGATCCTGGAGGCGATGGTGAAACCGGAGACACGGGTCCTAGTGCAGGTCTCTCCTCTAGGGTAGGCCAGTGTGCCTTTTGTTTTTGCAGCCCTTGTGTGACAAATCATCGCCAGAGGTGGCTAGGTACAGGCCAATTGCCACACCGCAGGAATTCCGGCGTTAGGAAAGTACTCTACAAGAAGTATTGGTCCATGCTAGACCGACGCGGTGCTTGGAATTGTGCATTGTACTTGACGAAAAAGACGTCTGGCTTACATCAAGACAATCCAACACGGGTAAACATTAACCGAGAAATGATGCCCGACTGTGTGCTCAAACTAGTGAGAGAGCTTTATCCCAACCCCACAGGAATACCCTATCAAGGCCACAACTGGTGGTAAAGGTTAGTTGCATTTCTTTCTTTATATCCGATGTAACAAATACACATGCACCTGAGACAGCATGCTCTGGAACCAAATTGCCGCATGCCACGTGTTTTGCTATTTTTGGAACGCATGGTGTAAATCTGTGACGTCGGAGAATGTTGACTCCGCCCTTTTCTTTGAACAAGATCCCCATTGAAATGTTTGTTTGCAAATATCTTCTTTATTATGGAGAATTAACCTTATCTAAGCGCATAGGGCGGTAAATGTGTGAAAACCAGCTGTGTGAAAAAAAATCTGACACCGTAACTCATGCTTAACCGAGAAATTAAAGAAAATGTAGGAACAGTATTTGTCCGTTCCCTGCAAGAGTTTGAAATGATTTGCCAACGCAGAAGGTCAGGCTCCTTATATACTCCTGCCGGGCCTTTAAATTCCTAGCTCATAATTCAGAGGAATATTAAGGCTCCAAATTTGCAGAACCTTTACTTTTAAGCATAGCAGGTCATTTTACGAGGGTCAACTGAAAATGTTGGACTCGACCAGAAAGGAGTTGACTTGCGAGTCTAGAAAAAGTTTACATTTCAACAGTGTCCCTCCGGACCTCCACACACGTGTTCCATCTGTGCCCGAGATCCTTATTGCCGTTGCTGCAGAAGCCTTTGTATTGCAACCGTTTGAAGTCCTCAAAAGAATTCATGACGTCGTTGTCCGTTTCGTAGTGCTCAACCCTGAGGTACTTCTTCATGGTTGTAAACATATGATGGTTTGAGGATGGCGTATCTGGCAAATACAGCGGATGGTTAACCATCTCCAAGCCGCATTAATCATTTGTTGCCATGGAAACCAAGGACTTTCGGGCAGGGTCGGTGTCTTAACGGAGCAATATCCCTTTCCAGAGTGTTCCTCGGTGCTTAGCCTTGATTATATATGCTCTCTTAGTTGACTTGGAAGTATGAAAAAGAATTCACCGGTTATTGTCTCATCTTTTGGAACGAAGTCCAACAGGAAATACCTCTCTGCGTCTAATGAAACAGATGCCATCACCTTTTTAAGGGCAATTGACCCTGACTTTCTTTAGGTGGGTATAACCTTGATGCTTGATGTTTCTCCTTTTACCCTTGTTAAGTGTTTCTTGTATAGAATATAGTCAATTTTTGTAAAGAGTTTAGTCAAGCAGTATGTAAGAAATGTTAAGTCCTTTGTACTGGAAGCTTGCATTCTCCCAGTAAGGTAATATATTTTATCCTACATACGTGAGAGAGACACCCGTGAGATAATAATCGTTCAAATCACACGTGTGTATATCATGTAAATGAGGTCATGTCAAGCAAGTCTGGCAGGGACCTGTTTTTCCACTGCTTATGATGCCAAAGTCACCGAGACAAACGTCATTATAGAAACAAAAATTGCGCTCGCTAATTACCCTCGATAAATCTTTAGAACTAACACGTCACGCCGGCCACACTTTCAGAGTGACATTTCTTTGCTTTGACGTAATAGATTGCACGAGGCTTTAGAAGAGATCGAGGTTCCAAAAAAAGCGTCTTCAATTTAGTTGCCTCGACTGCAAGACACTTTCAGTAAAATACAGGTAAGTACAGTATGTAGGATAAACAGAATACTACATGGCTTGCTGTGTCGTACCAGATTTACACTCGTTGCTTTTTCAAATAGTGAACAGCTCGCTTTCGCCCGCAGTTCAATATTTTAAAAAACAACTCGTGTAAATCTGGTACGACACAGCAAGCCATGTAGTATTCTCTATGTACTACGTTGCAAGCCCCTGAAGCAAATTTTTGATTAGTGCTTTTGTGAACAAGAAACAATTGACAAGTGGCTCTATCCCATCTCCCCCCTTCCCCTGTCGCGATATAACCTTCGTGGTTAAAAACGACGTAAAACACCAAAATAAAGAAAGAAAGAAAGAAAGAACTTGGAAGTATGAAAAAGAATTCACCGGTTACTGTCTCATCTTTTGGAACGAAGTCCAACAGGAAATACCTCTCTGCGTCTAATGAAACAGATGCCATCACCTTTTTTAAGGGGAATTGACCCTGACTTTCTTTAGGTGGATATAACCTTGATGCCCCTACTGCATGAACAGTTGATTGATTTCAGGCTGAAAGTGATGTACATGTACCCTGGTCTCATCATCAGAAAACAAATAGGGACGTGAATAAGATCCTCTCGATCTGCCTCAAATAAACGTAAAATATTGCGTGCCATGTTCGATCTGAAGTGCTTCTTTTCTGGTGTAAAAGTTTGAGGACCTACCTTGCTTAAACTGTCTTCATGAACAGTTTTCTGCACTGAATACTCCAAACTCATTCATGTGAGATGCCAAGAGTATCGGCAATGTAATACTGAGGTGCACATTGGTTAATTTTGCACCACCAGTGTGAGATGCCAAGAGTATCAGCAATGTAATAGGTCCACATTGGTTAATTTTGCACCACCAGTGTGCAGACAGCATCAACGGTTTCTTGAGTTGTGACGATTGTTGGTTTTCCACACCGTTCGTCACCTTAAACAGTTTTCCTTCCAAGCCTGAATTCTGCTGACCATCTTATTACTGTGGTCTATGAAGGGGGATCCCTGCCAAACGTTTCTGTCAGGTCATTATGAATTTCCAGTTGGCTAAAAACTTATTCTTTGCAAATATTGGATCGCTGAGTTTTGTTAGTTTTCTAGAATGTGGGGTTAACAGTGGGGTATGGTACTTTGAGAAACCAAGGCACACAAACTAACCGGTAAAAATACATATTATTTTGCAGGAAGTGTTCAAAAGAATCTTTCTTAATTCATGCCAAGTTTTGAATATTTATGTGAGTTCCTTCCTGGTTGGGCCCAGTATTTTTCACTTGACCCTCGTAGATGCCTTTGAAGTCACGGAATGAACTGTGCGAATGCATTTTGTTTACATGTGTCAAAGAAAGAATGATCTGTGTAAGCCAACAGGGGAGGCAACTCTGTCGTGTAAGTGATGTCCCTTAGTTGACACAGTGTGTATTTTCGCCTCATTTTTGTCAATCAAACATGAACATTAATTAATTATGCTTAAGTTTGGTGCTCAATCTGTCTACTAATTTCATAACAAATGCTCTTTGGCTTGGTGACAGGGATCTGTATCAAAATCTAGTAAAGAATGCCACTGGATTTTAAGCTAAGAACTTAACACGCTAAAGTTCATTATTACCCTTGCCCAAATCAGGAGCCCTGCTTTTTCTGGTCACCCTCACTTGCCTTGACTTGATCAGTGGTTGAGGCACATGAGCTAGGGCCTGTTCACTGTTCCAAAGTTGATGGGGAATGAATACGGAGTGGCTCGGGAACCGGCAAGTCGGTTTTGGAGCCATACCATCTTATTTTTGTTAGTATTTTTAAAAATGTGTTGAAATTTTTTTTAACATTCATGGTTAGTTGTCATGCAGGAACGCAGAAGAAGAAGTTATGGTTAAACATGTAAATCTGCTTCGCATCGAGTTACTCTGACAGGATCTCTGGCAATTGCGAACCGCATCTCTTGCAATACCCCCCGCGGGTTAGGGGGAAGAATTTACCCGATGCTCCCCAGCATGTCGTAAGAGGCGACTAACGGATTCTGTTTCTCTTTTTACCCTTGTGTGTTTCTTGTATAGAATATAGTCCATTTTTGTAAAGATTTTAGTCAAGCAGTATGTAAGAAATGTTAAGTCCTTTGTACTGGAAACTTGCATTCTCCCAGTAAGGTAATAAATACATTGTACTACGTTGCAAGCCCCTGGAGCAAATTTGTGATTAGTGCTTTTGTGAACAAGAAACAATTGACAAGTGGCTCTATCCCATCTCCCCCCTTTCCCCGTCGCGATATAACCTTGAACAGTTGAAAACGACGTTAAACACCAATTAAAGAAAGATAGAAACTACTCAGTCAACAAGTAATAGCAGAGAGACTGGTCAAGTCTCCTGTCCCTAGCCTTTATTTGATATTGGGTGAATTTAGCTAACCTGAGGGTCAGAATAAAAGAACAAGAAAGGTAATTTGTGGGAACGTTTGTTATTGACAAAACAATACATTACAGTCACAAATATTTGTCGACCCACAGACAAACAATAAGTAACAAGCGCTTAGCTTGGCTGAGTTTTTGGCCGCTTGCTGGTAAACTGCAAGCACATGAATCTACAAGTATTGAATGTTGGAACGTTGGCAGTCTATTTGTTTTTGGATTTAACCTTTGGGTCAGTTACTCCAACCGAACTATTCTTTTTTTAAATTTTGTAAGTGCAAGTTCTGCATGTTGAAAAAAGTCGTGTGAAGCGATATTAAAACAGTTAAAGTAGTCATTAAAAACAGGTGCTGAGGTGGTCACTATGGAAAGGGGAATTACATTGCAAACAAATGGAGGGTATCCTTATCGGTGGTCGTTATTTAGAGGTGGTCGGTCACCAGGGCAGATCGACTCTCGTGTCAGACTCAAACTAGAATAAGCAAGATGAGGGGGGGGGGGGGGATGTGTGTTATACAGAAGCTAAACTATTATGCACAAAACTATCCCTTTCCACAGAATGTATCCACTCACCACTAGTATTTTGCTATTCAAGCAAACATTCAAAGCAGGGTGAGTTTGTTTTTTTTACTATTTGTGCAGTATGAGCAAATGATTAAACTTTGAGAAACATGGTATAAAAACACACAATTCAAAAGCTCTCTGGTTTACGTTATTTCATAAGAATAGAAAAGGCAGTTTCCTTGCCTTTTGTCTACTTACAATGAGAAACCGCTGCCCTTTGGAGTAAAAAGAAAAATCCAGACTGAAGTCGAAACAGGTTGTTCAAAGCATATTTTGAGTATTTTAAAAATGTTGAAATAAGCTAGAGCTCAACTCAAGTGTAAACAAGTTGCGTAAGGCAAAATTACAACATTTAGTCAATCTGTCCAACTCACAGAATGAAACTGAACGCACTGCATTTTTTCATCAAGACATAACAGCTTCTTCAATCCCCGCGGCAAGGAAATTGCTCACTTTTCCCGTGCAACACGAAGTGAAACTGACAAGCCAGTATAGTGCAATAACGTATTGCGGTAACTTGAAAGCGCACTTTTCTGTCTTCTTTTTAACTTTCTGAGCTTGTTGTCAGTACAACATCTATATATATATACGACTTGTGTCTGTGTGTGTGTGTATTCGCCATGCACGGCCAAAGTTCTCGATGGATCTGCTTCAAATTTGGTGTCCATATTCAGATACACCCCGGACAAAATCTGGTCGATGAGTTATTTCAATACGTGCTCTCAGCGCGCAGCGCAAACCGATTTTGGGTTTTTTGGGGGGATCAACTACCATAACTCTTCCTTATCTTCTCCATGTTTTCAGCGTTTACCTCCCTTCCTTTGTATGGTGCACTATAGTATGAGGGGGCATCTTCGGATATTCCTGGCGTTCTGTTACTAATTTTAGAAGGTCACAGCAGTGTCCAGAACGTAAATTGGACCTGTAAATTATCCTCACTGTAAAAGTGCAAAGGTCAAATCAATTTATAGCCACGCAAAAAATACACTGTCATCTATCTCTCTATATATATACGGCTTCTCTGTGTTTGTGTGTGTGTGGGTGTGTGTGTGTGTGTGTGTGTGTCTCTCTATGTGGGCAACACCTGTGGATTGTTCAGTTCTGTTTGTGATGTGGTCTGGCGGCTTTTGTGTATTTGTATGTACTGGCCTTCCTTTGAGTGGAGTTCGCCTCCAAAGGTGATTAACACGGTTACATTCGTCGACAAGGATGGGACTCGATATGGTCAGGAATGGCATTATGGCCACTGAATCATTTTCGTGCTGTTCCCATTCCACGAATCTGGGAGGGACCTAAGCTTGGCGGGTCCATTGTTCGGACCCGGCAAAGCCGGCGTACGGCTCTAAGTACTTCTTCCCGGCGAAGCCGGCTACCCGGCGTAGCGGGTATTCATCTAGTATATATATATATGTTTTTGGAATCACGAAATGATTAGGAATAAGATGAAATCATTTTTTGGTCGAATTCTCAAATGCTATTCGTTGTGCATACTAATTATCATATTTTAGTTTATTGTGATCACATTTTAAGAGTAAACATGACATATGTACGTATATAATTTTAGATCAGAATTTGCATTAGATGCAAAATCTGTTTGCAAAAAATCGATTTTTATGACAAATGTAACGAGAAAGCTAATAAACTATTTTTTAGCTTCTGAGCTGCAATGCAATCGCATAGTCCGGACTTTGTCAAAGATTGCTTGACCAAATTTAAACCAGTTTGGTTAAAAAAAATGAGAGCGTGACAGTACCGCCTCAATTTTGACAAAAAAGCATGAAATGACGTCATCAAAGATATTTATTAAACAAATGAAAAAAACATCTGGGGATATCATACTCAGAAACTCACATGTTAAGTTTTATGAAGATTGGTCCAGCATTTTTGACTCACATGCGAAGCAAAAGTGAGTCTATGTACTCACCCGAGTCGTCCGTCCGTCCGTCCCGGCGTCCGTCCGTCCGTCCGGAAAACTTTAACGTTGGATATTTCTTGGACACTATTCAGTCTATCAGTACCAAATTTGGCAAGATGGTGTATGATGACAAGGCCCCAAAAAACATACATAGCATCTTGACCTTGCTTCAAGGTCAAGGTCGCAGGGGCCATAAATGTTGTCTAAAAAAACAGCTATATTTCCCATTTTTCCCATTTTCTCTGAAGTTTTTGAGATTTAATACCTCACCTATATATGATATATAGGGCAAAGTAAGCCCCATCTTTTGATACCAGTTTGGTTTACCTTGCTTCAAGGTCAAGGTCACAGGAGCTCTTCAAAGTTGGATTGTATACATATTTTGAAGTGACCTTGACCCTCAACTATGGAAGATAACTGTTTCAAACTTAAAAATTATGTGGGGCACATGTTATGCTTTCATCATGAGACACATTTGGTCACATATGATCAAGGTCAAGGTCACTTTGACCCTTATGAAATGTGACCAAAATAAGGTAGTGAACCACTAAAAGTGACCATATCTCATGGTAGAAAGAGCCAATAAGCACCATTGTACTTCCTATGTCTTGAATTAACAGCTTTGTGTTGCATGACCTTGGATGACCTGGTCAAGGTCACATGTATTTTGGTAGGAAAAATGTGTAAAGCAGTTCTTAGTGTATGATGTCATTACTAGGTTTAGCTGAAGGTCAAGGTCATGTAAAGGTCAAGCATGTGAGTCGTATGGGCTTTGCCCTTCTTGTTCTCTGAATTGCTCTACACACACACATACACACACACACACACACACACACACACACACACACACACACACACGCGTGTGAATACATGTATTCACTCATCACAACCTCGTTACAATTCACCGTATATGTTAAAACATTTAGTCAAAACTTGACTAAATGTAAAAACAAAGAAAGAAAGAAGGTATACTTCTGAAATTTGAAGTGATGCGAAGATGCTTGAAAGAGTTCGGAATGAACACTTAGTGAATTTTAACATGGGAGATAACCACTTAACAGCAAGGATTTTGGGTCAAGGGAAGTAACTAGGAGTAGTTCTTATTCCTTAAAACTACAGTATCACAAATACATCATCTCTTTATAAGTCCAAATAAGGTCAATTTGGGTCATTTTAAATAACCGACATTGTGAGCAGACATCTAATACATCTCCTTATAATGAAATCAAATCTGTAATATGATGTTAAAATACAATTATCATCTATTATTTAACATATATCTAGCACATCCCATTTTCTGAGTCAAACGTCCCTGAGCTGGGGTCTCGGTTAACCCATTTTCTTACTAAGATCATACTTTTAGGGATCACTTCAAAAGTATGTTCTGCCGAGACGTCAGGTAAAACTGACAGGATCGTAACCCGCGAGGACGAGAAGCAGCCTCCCCTTCTGAGCGCGAAGCGGGCATGGCTGACTGCTGGCTCTAGCGGTTGGCTTGTGCCATTGATGAACGTTCCTCTCCTCCCTTCTGTGGGGAGTTGGAGGATGGGGTGGCATTCTGAGCGGTTACAGTTCCAATCAGCATTGTTTTTAAACTGTGACTATCCCCCTCCCTACTCTCTTATGGGATATATATCTGCTGTGTAATCCTTCCCAATAACTGTTCCCACTTCATCCCTTAATTTTTATCAAAATGTTTATATTTTTAATTTTCAGAGCTTGTTTTTAATCCTAGACCTAACTTTTAAAATCTAAATAATAAATTGACAGCTTATTTCACAAACATTCTTAAATCATAAAAGAATTCTTTTTTCATCAAGACAAGATCATAGAGCACAATTCGAAGTTTTGAAAGTTTAAAAAAAGCGGAAAAGCCCGGAAGCAGGGTCCCGCAAGGTCGTGGTTCTCGTAGCAGACGACGGTAATGCCTATCGCCAGTCCTCAACAGTCTAAAGCCATCGCTTAAGATTTCGTGTGAATCACAGCCGTTTGGTGCGTTTAGATTGAGAGGTACATAATGACGTGCTTTTGCAGATAAGTTTACAGCGAGTCGCATTGGAAATCACAAACTGACGACTACATTGTGAAAAAAAGGAAACTGGATCACACGGGTTCACGATGGCTCAGGGGTAAGATAAACCACGCAAAAATAAATTCTTTAATAAGCTCTTTACGAAGGGCACATAAGATGTTCTCAAGCGGTGAGTGTTTAAATGAAAGGGTGTTTGTACTGTGTGTAAAAGCCTGACAGTATCTGTGATGGTTTACGGGAGGCTTACTGTGCCCCCTTAAACAAAAAATCATACAAAAATCCCTGCGCTTAGAACTGCACCCACGGAATACGCGCGATATAAGCCTCATATTGATGGATATTGATTGATTGATTAAACTTACTTCCCAAGATCTGAAACACAAGTCTTAAAAAGGCCGGGCGAAGGTCTTAAAATGAAAGTACATTCAGTTCAGGGGTTATAACTCATAACTCATAACATTTTATTGATCCAACAAAGGAAATTAAATTGGTCATCAGCACATATAGGTCATTCATTAATAATTATAAAAGAATAAGAGAAGAAAATTCATAAAACCCATGATAACAAAAAAATATCTAAAGTAATATATGTACAACTACAATACCCTTTTTACTTGCACACTTGACACACCGACACACCAACACACATGCATACATACCTACATACATACCTACATACATACATACATACATACATACATACATACATACATACATACATACATACATACATACATACATTCCATGTTAAAGTGTTTATGAACATCACAGTAATTATATCATTGTTTGGATTAACAGATAAGTTTTTATGTAAATGATGATAACAACAATCCATAATTAACGCTATTGCACTACCAAAAGAAGAGACCAACCAAACACATAAAACCAATCACAGTAATCATCATCAGTTATCACAGGTATCACAGTAGATTAGCCATCAGGTAGTTAGACTCAATTGGGCAAAATATAGTGTCAACACCATCACAACAGTGCTAAAGCTCATTATCACAGCACTAGTTATGATCAAAGGTCAAACAGTCATCAAATCATATTAAATATATCACTAAGAGGTACATTTAAAAGGCATCACTGATAGTCTGTGGCCAGGACAATGGCTCGGTTGCTGTTAAAATATCTCACAGCTGCAGGAAGAAAAGAACGCCGAAAACGCTCCGTTCGACACCTAGGCATGAGAAACCGAGCGTTCCGTGTGATGCGGAGATCCATCAGTGCGTCGTGGAGGGGATGCCCTAGGTCGAACAGAATAGCTCTGGACTTACTGGCAAGCCTTCTTTCAACAAGGACTTCAAGGGTGTCAAGGCTCTGGCCTACAAGTAGAACTCGCTTTCTTTATCAGCCTGTTCAGCCTGCCAGTGTCCCTTGCAGTGGCATTCCCTCCCCAACACACTGATGCAAACACCATCACACTGCACACCATACTCTGATAAAACATGTACAGCATCTTGTTACACACATGAAATGATCTCAGCTTGCGCAGGAAAAACAATCTTGACTGCGTCTTCTTAAAAACAGCATCAACATGATTAAACCAGCTTAGCTTGTTATCTAGAACTACACCTATGAACACTGAGAACATCAGAAAAACTCAAAGGGGAAGTCTGTACTCAGTGTTTACTGCGCAGCCATTAAATTGATGATGATCATAATGGGTTGTTTTTGTATCGCCCTCACCATTAAACCATCGGGGGCATAATTATTCCATGGTGTTACTCCGACTTGAACATGGAATCACGCATGCAGTGCAGGCCGTAAAAAAACACATTTTTTCTTGTTTATGTCCTGTTTTCTTTATTTCATACCCATATAATTATGACCACACAAAAAATAAATGAAGTCAGTCACCATTTACCTTCATTTTAACATCTTAGTTTGTGAAGTTTCCATAGCCAACGACAGGACACGGTCTTGCTGACTCGTTTGACCGCCAAGGCGTATATTTCCTTGGACTTCGCTAGAAAGACATTTCCAGGAAGGGGAAGTCACTACTATTTTGTTTCCGGGACAAACGCTGCATTTTCACCCTCTTCTTCTTTCTTCAGACTGCCGCCTTCATCAAAGTGAAGATTCTGCAGAACAATGAACACATGATTGTGCCACAAAGGCAATGCCAAAACGAAGATCACTAATGGAATGAAACTCTTAAGGTAACTGTAAGGTAATACAGCACGTGGTGCGAGCAAGAAAATCCATGAAAAAGCCACCTGTGACCTGGTCGTACGAGGGTTACGCGACAACAGTAATTTATCAGTAATGTTGAAGTTTGTTCGGAAATAACTCACTGACAGTGACAGTGTCAGGTTTGGATGGGTTGGAAAAGAGTAAATGAGCCTGTGCCAAAACGCGACAACAGTAATTTATCAGTAATGTTGAAGTTTGTTCGGAAATAACTGTCACTGACTGTGACAGTGTCAGGTTTGGATGGGTTGGGAAAGAGTAAACGAAGTGGATTCACAGCGCGCGGGGCGTTGTGCAGCATTGCGATTTACAACGCGCGGCGCTACGAGGAGCGCTGCGATTCACGACGCGCGATGTATTCTGCCAATACATTTCCTTCACAATGGCAAAGTTTACAACAGCTACATCTATCTGATCTATTTGAGAAATAAAACTGTCAATAAAACGAAAAACAGAGCTCCATTCTCTCTCTCTCACTCTTTCAACTGAATTCACCATATATCGCTGCGCCGATATAAAAACGTGGACAATCGCCATTGCGGTCAATGCTCCTGCGCCAATCTTGGACTTACAAAATGCGACCCTTTGACCGATCGAACCATGGGTTAGGGTTAGGATTAGGGTTAGGGTTAGGTTGTTCACGACCTGATTAATCTCCCCATGTTAGCGCATGCGCATTGACCGCAATGAGAAGGATTGTTCAGGCAGAGTTTTCCGAGTTCGTGACACCGGCCTTGAATACTTGGCAGTCATATCACTACATGTCATTGCAATGGCTTCTACTATATTCCCCCCGCGGGTTAGGGGGAAGAATTTACCCGATGCTCCCCAGCATGTCGTTGGAGGCGACTAACGGATTCTGTTTCTCCTTTTACCCTTGTTAGGTGTTTCTTGTATAGAATATAGTCAATGTTTGTAAAGATTTTGGTCAAGCAGTATGTAAGAGATGTTAAGTCCTTTGTACTGGAAACTTGCATTCTCCCAGTAAGGTCATATATTGTGCTACGTTGCGGGCCCCTGGAGCAATTTTTTTATTGGTGCTTTTGTGAACGGGAAACAATTAACAAGTGGCTCTATCCCATCTCCCCCCCTTCCCTCCGTCGCGATATAACCTTGAATGGTTGAAAACGACGTTAAACACCAAATAAAGAAAGAAAGAAAGCTTCTACTATATATGGAAAGGAGCTGAGTTTTTAAACTGGGATGACGTTTTTAAACAATTATCCGAGTACAGTGCCGCGGAACTGTTAATCGGTGTCACACCAGTTAACACTTCAGCAGCCATTTTGGAATTCGCGCATGCGCAGATCGCTTTTTCATTGGGTTTTTTTTCCGGTTGATTTGAACGCGTATATTCAGTCTGCAGAAAGTGCAATTTTGTAGTCTTGTAGCCCTGAAGTTGCTTTTGAGTGTCCAAAGAAAGAGTGTAAAATGTTGCTGATAATCATGCATGTACAAAAATAAAGTGCGTCAACAATCTGCGCTGGTGAGAGCAATAGCCGCGCTCTGGGAATCGCTGCGCTGCACAACGCGCCGCGCTCTGTGAATCGCCGCGCTGCACAGCGCGCCGCGCTCTGTGAATCGCTTGCCAAGAGTAAATGAGCCTGTGCCAAAACGTGGTCAGCAAGAAGATACCTACCTTTCAAGAATAATTTCTCTTTATGAAAGCACCAAGTTACTAAGAGCACCACTCCTTCTTAAAGTAAACCCCTCAGAGAGATAGTACAGATAATTTAATCAGTTTTTATCAATTGGAAGGTCTTGAAAAGGTTATTAGAATGCCCCAAAATGACAAAATCCAACACTTTCAAAGTGGGACATTTGACACATAGCTACTTCATTGTTTTGTAAGAGCATGTATGCTCATTGGAAATTAAATTTCTTGATTGTATTTCTATGAGTGTATAATGAGGATTTGCTCCAATGAGTTTGCACCCAAAACATGTTTGAATATTTATGAAAAATGTGAGTTTTAAAAGTGGCGTGTCAACTGTAACGGTTCATGTCCTAAATTTCTCAAATTTAAGACTGCAATTTTCTTATTGAGTCACTTGAGAAAAAGTGACTCTATGTAATCGGTCAGTGTTAGTCTGTCCGGCCGGCCGGCCGTCCATAGACACCACCTTAACGTTGGACTTTTTTCGGAAACTATCAAAGCGATCGGGCTCATATTTTGTTTAGTCGTGACCTCCAATGACCTCTACACTTTAACGATGGTTTCGTTGACCTTTGACCTTTTTCAAGGTCACAGGTCAGCGTCAAAGGAAAAATTAGACATTTTATATCTTTGACAAAGTTCATCGGATGTGATTGAAACTTTGTAGGATTATTCTTTACATCAAAGTATTTACATCTGTAGCCTTTTACGAACGTTATCAGAAAAACAAGGGAGATAACTAGCCTTTTCTGTTCGGCAACACACAACTTAACGTTGGGCTTTTCTCGGAAACTATAAAAGTGACCGGGCTCAAATTTTATGTGAACGTGACTCATTGTGTTGTGAATAGCAATTTCTTCCTGTCCATCTCTCATATAATATTCAGAACTGCGAAAGTGACTCGATCGAGCGTTTGCTCTTCTTATTTAATTATATATTTGATAGCTTTCGGTGCATTAACATCAAGAAAAGAGCCTTTACATTGAAGCCTCATGACAAAAGAAAAACTCAGATGTCATTTCTATGTAACTCTTATTTTTGAAATTTCAAATATTTTATAATTACTGTGTCTTTTTGTTACGATTGACCATTTCCTTATAAAATTCACAATTTGTTTCCTCTCTTTTGAATTACAGTTTAAAATGATAGCTTTTATTCACACCTGCCTGAGCAAAACTTAGTTGAAGGGCATATGTAGTTATTTTAGGCTACAAAATAAAATTCCCGCAGTGGGGCACTGCGGTTATGAAATTAAAAGCCCCTCCTGTTTTTGGAACCGCAGGAGCTTTCTAGTTTGCTGTTAGGTAGATTTTTGGTTCCTCTTTCCTGTCATGCTCTCTTTTTCTTCATGAATTCTTTTCTTTTTTCTGCCTTCTTGCTCATTCACCTGTATTTTTTCCAAAAATCTCTTCTCTTGCCGCTTGTCTCGCGATTCATGTATAGTTTAATCTGTTAGTGTTCTGATGTAAGTCCAGCAGTAGATAGGTTAAGCCTATTTTAACATACTGGAAACTGGTAATCTTCCAGTAGGTATTAATTTAGTTTTACTAAAGCCTGCTGGGACACAAGTAATGGGTTAGTGCATTTGTAAACAGGAATCGCTTGACAAGTGGCCCCCTTCATCCCCCCCTTCCTCGTCCTGATATGGCTCTGCGTAGTCGGCTGGACGTTAAGCAACAAATAAACAAACAAATACAAAATAAAATATTTGTACTGTGTCCTCTTTACAGAACCGTTACGATTGACATACTGTGTCTTCAGCAGGCCGTTACGATTGACACACAAAAGTCTAAAAATCACCCAAAGCAGCATGTGTCTTGCTTCCCCTTTTGCACAGTTCCTGTGGTTGGTATTCTTAATGATAATTGAGAAAGATTTCAATGTGTCTTGATCTGATGTCTTGTCACAGCAGTTATTCATTGTTTGGGACATTTTTAATGTCTTCCGGGACATTTTACAGTTGACACACAAAATTTGAAAACTCATCCTGTGTATGTTTCTCCTGGCTCATTTTGTATTCAAACAATAAGTATGAGTTACTTATTACTAATTTTGTCCAAAATTACATTTTTTTTAAAAAATAAGTGAACAATATGCTTTGAAAAAATGTCATGTCTCGTTACGTCGGTGACACACAAATATGAGTATCTTAGTAATTAGAATAGAAATCCAACTAAGTTTGGATACCAAAACATTTACAATGCCATAAATACAACATAGCTTCTTAAACTTTTGCTCTGAAACTATTTTTGCGTTTGTGAGAAGAAAATGTTGACTTGTTATGTGTCAATCGTAACGGAAGACACAGTGGTTACGTCCTTTTTTTAGTCACAGCAGTCTCAGCTATGTGTGCAATAGCAATATATCCTTAGCTTACAATGCATGTACATGTATGTATAAAAATGTGATTTTGAGCCATTTAACATTTTTTAAGAACAAAATATTAAGCATAGTACTGTGTCCTGCGTTACAGTTGACACACATAAATATCAAGCTTTGTCCTGGCATTATCAAAAAGGTATGCTACCAGTTATCTTTTAACTGTCAAAAACAGAATCCTAAAACAGTCAACATGATTATATTAAATTTGCAAAGCTCTGTTTGCATTCTGAATTTTGCATGTGAATGTCCCATTTCAAGGATCACATTTTGGCACAGGCTCAGCTATGAATCCACTGCAATTTGAGCCTCCAATTTTGCAGAACCTGATCTTGAAAGCATAGCAAGCCAACTTATATACCTTTGAAGCTACAGAGTGAACTAAAGTTTGAACAGATGCTTTTCATTTATAAATTATATAGGTTTAAAACCGGCACGGTTGGCCTAGTGGTAAGGCGTCCGCACCGTGATCGGGAGGTCGTGGGTTCGAACCCTGGCCGGGTCATACCTAAGACTTTAAAATTGGCAATCCAGTGGCTGCTCTGCCTGGCGTCTGGCATTATGGGGTTAGTGCTGGGACTGGTTGGTCCGGTGTCAGAATAATGTGACTGGGTGAGACATGAAGCCTGTGCTGCGACTTCTGTCTTGTGTGTGGCGCACGTTATATGTCAAAGCAGCACCGCCCTGATATGGCCCTTCGTGGTCGGCTGGGTGTTAAGCAAACAAACAAACAAATACGCACATAGACAGACGGACACACACACCTTTACAAACAAACACATATACATACTCATACACACACAAATATACACACAAACTCATGCACACACACATTTACACACACACTCTCTCTCTCTCTCTCTCTCTCTCTCTCTCTCTCTCTCTCTCTCTCTCTCTCTCTCTCTCTCTCTCTTTCTTACACTCACACACACACACACATGAGTACAGACTCATGCACACGCACACAAACAGTAACACAAACAGTAACACAAACAGTAACACAAACAGTAACACAAACACGTGCACAAAATGAACACACACACACACACCGCGTGAGAAAAAAAGACTACAGGGAGGCATGACGTCATGATGCATTAATTGACGTCAAAGACTTTCGACCGTGATGTAATCTTCTTACGCGAGCTTTATCTATAGACTTGGAAACTACGGAATTTCTACCCGTCCAAAGCAGCCTTGGGTGGCGTTTGCTTAAAAAATGGGGGCGCCTATTGCACCCACCGTATTTTTGTTAGTATGGTCCCAATTTTTTGGTGAACTTCCATCTTCAACTGTAGCCCCTAGCCGGGCACAAAGAATCCTTTAACATGTATTATCGGTATGAAAGTTTCTCAAGTTGATTACAGTATAGCGTTTGTGGGATACCTCTAGCTTCGCCGGGATAAGTATATTCATCCATAATTAAGATACACATTACGGGAATACACACAATCAACCTAATGTTTACATATCAAATATTCACATACATTACAATCCACATTGACTAATAATTCTTCGAGGATTCGCACCTACACACAAACAATGTAGTCCAAAGATGATGTCCTGAATATGTTGAACTTGAAAGAATCCTCTAATCGCTTGTCGATGACAAATACACAATAATGATAAATACAAAGTCGGGTCTCAAATATGCCCCACGCAGCAGATCACCATCGGCTACACTGCCAAAGAAACTATGTAGAATAAAATGATACCAAGACTTGACCAAACAAGTGCACTCTAGGGGGCGCGGTCCCCCCACGGCCGTCTGGCTACATGCTAGCACCGGTCTCCCTCGTGGTGGCAGCAAAACCCTCCGGGTTATTTCATCACCTCCAGACCCTAAAATAAAACTAGGAGACTAAAAAGGCTATGCTCCCACAAATACAATATCGTTAATTAGAAAAAAACACAGTAAACACCAAGTTCCAAAGACTTTCGGGCCACGCCCTTCTTCAGTGAAATGAATGTAAGCAAACAATATCAATATCAAATACAAATATCACATAATATACATAATTAATTTGTTAATTGAAACAAATACAATATCGAATAACTCAATTGATAAGCTATTTCCATTCTTACACGGACATACGTAAGTAGACTGCCGATGACACAAGTATGATATCAACAAAACCCAGAACATCTTCTAAGATACCAAACAATGATGAACAGTTACAAAAATGTAAAGCGGTCTTTTAAACGATGGCATACACAAAAGAATTACCTTTATGTTCAACAATAAAACCGTTTGCTCACCCAGGTCCTTGGTCCAAGGGTCTTGTCTAGTTGAGCCTGTGTATTATACATCCAGCGATGTTACCCCAACAGAACCTGGTACAACAGGCAGACTGACTAGTTAAACTCTAGACATAGCGCAGGTAAAAAGAAGCTCGCACACACGCACATGAAACCCAAGTTTTACGTGGATTTAGCTACATACCCTATATATATATACGGCAGTAATGCTGTTTCAGCAGGGCTGTTACTATAGAGCTGTGACAGTGCAGTAATAAATTCTTGACAATTTGTTAGTGTGACTTGAATAGATATCTTATGTGAATGTGTCTACCAGGTAACAACAACTCTGCCAGGGGAGGACAACTCACCAGGGTAAGACAACTCTACCAGGGGAAGACGACCTGACATATCAGGATGAAGAGGAAGCGGCCGTCTACTGTTGTGGTGAAGATCGAGTATGAAATTGTTGAAGAGCCGTCTGCAGCCTCTGATGGGATGGACAGGATGCCAAGCAGTAAGTGTGTTGTGCGGAGAGTGATCTTGTAAAGGGATGGCAAAATCATCCGCCCGATCGCCAGGGGCAAGTAAAACGCTGGGCTAGTTGAAACCGTCTGGTAGCTTGCATGACTCTTCGGTTGTACTTTCAAGTTTCTTGAAGACCGGTAACCCCCCGCGGGTTAGGGGGAGTCCCATATTGGTTGGGACTAGAAAGAATTTACCCGATGCTACCCAGCATGTCGTAAGAGGCGACTAACGGTTCTGTTTCTTCTCTTCTTTTGTCTTATTTCTGCCTTACCAGTCCTTTCACCTATATTTCCTTCCAAGAAAACTCTCCCTACTATTCCCTGCAGTTTTCCAATTCTTTTCTTGTTGTCTTATTTCTACCTGACTGGATCCATCACCTTTATTTCACTTGCCAAAAGTCTTCTTTTCCACATCCTTATTTCTCTGCACCCCGCATGTCGTATGAGGCGACTAACGGATCCTTTTACCCTTGTTAAGTGGTTCTTGTATAGAATATAGTCAATGTTTGTAAAGATTTTTAGTCAAGCAGTATGTAAGAAATGTTTAGTCCTTTGAACTGGAAACTTGCATTCTCCCAGTAAGGTCATATATTGTACTACGTTGCAAGACCCTGGAGCAATTTTTTGATTAGTGCTTTTGTGAACAAGAAACACTTAACAAGTGGCTCTATCTCATCTCCCCCTCCTTTCCCCTATCCCATCTCCCCCCTTTCCCTCGTCGCGATATAACCTTCATGGTTGAAAACGACGTTAAACACCAAATAAAGAAAGAAAGAAAGAAGACCGGTACAGAGAAAGGAGGAAAATAAACAGAGGCAGAAAGAGAAAAGAGATCAATCACTCCTAGAACACTGGAGAGTAAATACTGATAACCGGCGGGGAGGGGGGGGGGGGGTGGGAGGGGGAGTGGTGGGAGTTCGATGGGGAGATAATGTGACGGCGACAATCCTAAATTTTCTGTGTGGAATGCACCGGGCCAGCACCATTTCTGGCGGGCTAGTGACTTTTTTGAAGTTGCTCGCCTGGTTGGAGAGTTACATTTATTGAGATTTGTGCATCCCCGTTGTACGTTCAATATTGATTACTTGATACATGCTCTTGATGTGAAGATTCAAGGCTGTCTTCCTCCCTTTTAAGACTTTGCTTATTCAGATGTTTAGTTCATAACTTCTGTAACTTTACCTCCATTTTAAGACTCTTTTGTTTGTATGACCTGATTTTCTCAAATATTTAATGTTGAAGGTCTTAATATGTTGCATAAGCCTGATTAGGATCAAGTTTGGATCAACAAATAGGAAATCTGCGTGCTATGCAGCACAGCGCAACCACTACCGCGCTTAACAGGCTCGTCAATTTTACTGCCTTTTGTACGAGCGGCGGAGTACGGTCATTGTTTGACTCAAAACTTGACTAAATGTTTTAACATAGAGGGGGAATCGAGACGTTAATTAATTTTTAAGCCACCAAGCTGAAATGCAATACCGAAGTCCGGCCTTCGTCGAGGATTGCTTAGTCAAAATTTCAATCAATTTGATTGAAAAATGAGGGTGTGACAGTGCCGCCTCAACTTTTACAAAATGACGTCATCAAAGGTATTTATCGAAAAAAAGAAAAAAAACGTCCGGGGATATTATTCCAAGGAACTCTCATGTAAAATTTCATAAAGATCGGTCCAGTAGTTTGGTCTGAATCGCTCTACACACACACACACACACACACACACACGTACACACACGTACACACACACACACACACACACACACACACACACATACACCACGACCCTCGTCTCGATTCCCCCTCTATGTTAAAACATTTAGTCAAAACTTGACTAAATGTAAAAAGAGAAAGAGACAGACAGACAGACAGACAGAGACAGACAGAGACAGACAGAGAAGAGGCGGGATAGAATTAATTGAAAGGAGAGGTATCCTTGTCTAATTGCTGTAGAACCATACCCCATGCAAAGTCAGACTTCAAACTCTTTGAATAAAACAGGAGAAAACCATCTGGGAAGACAACTTAAGCCTACTTGTTTTTGACTCACACAAACGCATATACGAACAAACAAATAAGCAAACAAACTAACGAACGAACAAACAAAAAGTTATGCAAACAGGTAACCCTACCTTTTGTATTCTCTCATTAAAACAAGTGTTAGTTTTGTTTTGTTAAATTGCTATTCGTAAGATACATTTAAAAGTGTATAACGATTTTAGCACGAAGCACCTGCTTTTTTCCTGAGTGGCACATCTGAAATTTCAAGAAATAAAGAGTACATATTTTCAACAGGTTTTACATAAGTTCAGATCTTTGAAATGACATTGTGTAAGGAAACTGGACGAAGACACACTTATCTAAATGTTTGCTCTTCAGTAAGATTTTAAACAGGGATGGTATTGCACCAGAAAAGCCACAGTCGCATGTTGTTGCATGAACAACATGAATTATGGGTTATTCATAAGTCGAATTAGGAGTATTAAAATACTAATCGCACACAATTTCCACCAAAAATCACAAACGTCATGAAAAGCGTACGAATGGAAACAATTTGATGAAAGTGGTACGAACGGACACATTTTCCCGTCAAAATCAGTACGAACGGACACAAAACTGTTTTATGACAAGACAACAACCATGCAACACAAATATCCTCCAACATGCTAAAGGTAGATAATCAATGAAACACAAGCCTTATGACCAGTCAAGTTCATTTTTACTGGACTGATAAATCAACATAGGTAAAGGTTTTGGCATAAAATGGGCACGGATTGGCGGAAGATAAGCATGACTAAGGGAGGGTAACCGCTTTATTGTGAAATTCCATCCCTCCAAAAGCTGGGCCCAGTTTGACTGGCAACAACGGGTCTGAGATCCACTGCAAACCTTCATTTGCCCCTGAGTCAGCATGGTCGGGGTGTGAAACCATTACCATGTGCTTGCTTTCCGGCACCCATGCTGCTGTTTTGCGGGGCTTTGCTACCAGCCCCAGGCCTCAGATCTGGAGGGAGCAGGGTCCAGAACCGGCCACGGGATATCCCATCCCGTGGTTATGCTTGCCACATCCCGTGGTTCACTTGGGCTCACCTGTGGACCCTGGGTAAGTCCGGTAACAATCTAGCAAAATACAGCAGAATGCAGTGTCCCCCTTTGCCATGCTTATCTCCCGCCAACTGTACCAGGTGACAAGAAATGCAACAAATAATAGTTTAAAAATTGTGAAATATGCAAACTCCTAGACATAGCCTACCGTGCCTTCATAAACATAAATTCCCTGCATATTTGGCAGATATGTGTACAACAACGTTAACATCTCTAGCATCTGTTGACAAATGTGTAAAATACTGCTTACAACTAAGTACGTCAAACACATTTTTTGACCCAAAATTCAATGATTACTAAATGTGTAAAATACTACTTTCGACTTCTTTCATCAAACAAATTTTTTACCCAAAATTCAATGGTTAATGAAAAAGTGGGGATGGAGGGTGGGTTTTTTCCTTCAGCTTCTGTTGTCTATTGTTCTCGGAAATGTAGATCGAATGGAATAGAACGCCAACTGAATAGCGATAAGCCGTTTGAGAATGACTTGTTTGCTTAAGCCCTTCTCAAACGGCTCACTTGCAGGTTGCTTTCGCTTTATATTAACTCATTTATAGCTAAGGCCGAAATGTATTTATGACAAGACTAACAACCATGCAAACAAATATCCTCCAACATGCTAAAGGGAGATAATCAATGAAACACAAGCCTTATGACCAGTCAAGTTCATTTTTACTGGACTGATAAATCAACATAGGTAAAGGTTTTGGCATAAAATGGGCATGGATTGGCAGAAGATAAGCATGGCTAAGGGGGGGTAACTGCTTTATTGTGAAATTCCATCCCTCCAAAAGCTGGGCCCAGTTTGACTGGCAACAACGGGTCGGAGATCCACTGCAAACCTTCATTTGCCCCTGAGTCAGCATGGTCGGGGTGTGAAACCATTACCATGTGCTTGCTTTCCGGCACCCATGCTGCTGTTTTGGGGGGCTTTGCTACCAGCCCCAGGCCTCAGATCTGGAGGGAGCGGGGTCCAGAACCGGCCACGGGATATCCCATCCCGTGGTTACGGTTGCCACATCCCGTGGTTCACTTGGGCTCACCTGTGGACCCTGCGTAAGTCCGGTAACAATCTACCAAAATACAGCAGAATGCAGTGTCCCCCTTTACCATGCTTATTTCCCGCCACTAACAGCTATGTATTAGGTGTTCCGCAAATCCGTATATTAGGGACGTTTAATTTAAGATAATGTTTGTGAGTTGCTGTGAGTTTTTCTTGGAATAGTTAATTTCCCCTATGGTTGAGGTGGACACCATCAGGGAGGAGGCAATCCATGCCAATGCTCTGGTGGTATATCACTTTGCCATTCTCCTTCAGGATTCGGCCCCTGGCCCTTCAATTGAGCCTTCGACGCGAGTTTTCCGCACCTTGCGGGGTATGGGCTTGCCGCCATGCCATGCGGGGTAGCTTGTCCGACCACACCAAGATCACCGCCGGATAGTATGCCTTGATGAAGCAGACAAGTTCGAGTTCCAGCAGCCACTGCTTTTGGTCTACCCCGGCGATATCGTTCGCGCCCACAGGACCAGGTTGCACGGTGGGGTGCCTCTGCTGGCACTGAGCGGCTTGGCAAGGGCCTGGGGAAACCCTAGACCCGGCTGTTTCGCGAGCCGCAACGGCAGGGGTAGGTCATGTCATGTCCTGTCCAGGTGCTGCTGCAGCCCGACGACGAGATTGGACCCCGAGATCATGATTCCTGGAACTCACATGAGAGAATGGATTTAAAACATCATCTAACACGCCTGAAATATACACTTAACTACCTCACTACTGCTGAATGTGTATACTGTCCGCCTTGGGGGTGAAACCCGTCCCCTTGCGAGGCACACACCCAGCCGTCAAGATAACTCTCTAGCATTATGGCCGGATTTAGATTAATTTTGCATTCAGCCGGATTCGGATTAATTTTGCCATCTGCAAAACCACAATCATGAGCCTGCAAGTTGCGACTATGTGCCAGCACTACCAGTTCAGCCCTGCTACCATGTTGTAAACCAAACAAAAACAAAAACTTGAGACTGAAACATAATTGTGCAAGGTGACAGCACTATTTGTTCAGCCCTGCTACCGTTGTAAACCAATCTGCAAAACAATCAAGCATGAGACTGACACTTAATTGTGCAAGGCGACAAGCACCACCTGTTCAGCCCTGATACCATTTTGTAAACAAATCTGCAAAAAAAAACAAAAAACATTGCACTGACACCTAATTGTGCAAGGCGACAAGCACATCTGTTCAGCCCAGATACCATTTTGTAAACAAATCTGAAAAAAAACCAAAAAACATTGCACTGACACCTAATTGTGCCAATGCGACAAGCACCATCTGTTCATTCCAGATACCATTTTGCAAACAAATCTGCAACAACAACAAAACATTGGACTGACACATAATTGTGCCAATGTGATCTGTTCAGCCCTGCTACCATGTTGTAAACCAATCTGCAAAAGCAAACATGAGACTGACACATAATTGTGCCAATGTGATCTGTTCAGCCCTGCTACCATGTTGTAAACCAATCTGCAAAAGCAAACATGAGACTGACACATAATTGTGCCAATGTGATCTGTTCAGCCCTGCTACCATGTTGTAAACCAATCTGCAAAAGCAAACATGAGACTGACACATAATTGTGCCAATGTGATCTGTTCAGCCCTGCTACCATGTTGTAAACCAATCTGCAAAAGCAAACATGAGACTGACACATAATTGTGCCAATGTGATCTGTTCAGCCCTGCTACCATGTTGTAAACCAATCTGCAAAAGCAAACATGAGACTGACACATAATTGTGCCAATGTGATCTGTTCAGCCCTGCTACCATGTTGTAAACCAATCTGCAAAAGCAAACATGAGACTGACACATAATTGTGCCAATGTGATCTGTTCAGCCCTGCTACCATGTTGTAAACCAATCTGCAAAAGCAAACATGAGACTGACACATAATTGTGCCAATGTGATCTGTTCAGCCCTGCTACCATGTTGTAAACCAATCTGCAAAAGCAAACATGAGACTGACACATAATTGTGCCAATGTGATCTGTTCAGCCCTGCTACCATGTTGTAAACCAATCTGCAAAAGCAAACATGAGACTGACACATAATTGTGCCAATGTGATCTGTTCAGCCCTGCTACCATGTTGTAAACCAATCTGCAAAAGCAAACATGAGACTGACACATAATTGTGCCAATGTGACAGCACTACTATTACTGCATAATCGCTTGCATTACATACTGCGGTGTTGTTACATTACATCAAAATGTAGCAATCAATCTAAGTATATTACTGAATCATACCCCTATTTGCAGAGGTGTAATTCAATTTCCAACACTATTTACACGACATAAATAACTACGGGGGTGTAAACCATTCCGCAACACTATTTACACGACATAAATAAACTACGGGGGTGTAAACCAATCCGCAACACTATTTACACGACACAAATAAACTACGGGGGTGTAAACCAATCCGCAACACGATTTACACGACATAAATAACTATGGGGGTGTAAACCATTCCGCAACACTATTTACACGACATAAATAACTACGGGGGTGTAAACCAACCCGCAATACGATTTACAAGACATAAATAAACTACGGGGGTGTAAACCAATCCGCAACACTATTTACACGACATAAATAAACTACGGAGGTGTGAACCAATCTGCAACACGATTTACACGACATAAATAAACTACGGAGGTGTAAACCAACCCGCAACAGTATTTACACGACATAAATAAACTACGGGGGTGTAAACCAATCCGCAACACTATTTACACGACATAAATAAACTACGGAGGTGTGAACCAATCTGCAACACGATTTACACGACATAAATAAACTACGGAGGTGTGAACCAATCCGCAACACTATTTACACGACATAAATAAACTACGGAGGTGTGAACCAATCCGCAACACGATTTACACGACATAATTAAACTACGGAGGTGTGAACCAATCCGCAACACTATTTGCACGACATAAATAAACTACGGAGGTGTAAACCAATCCGCAACATTATTTACCCGACATAAATAAACCACGGAGGTGTAAACCAATCCGCAAAACTATTTACACGACAAATATAAACTACGGAGGTGTAAACCAATCCGCGTAACTAAATTTAGTAGCCACCTGACCAGGTTCAATTTAATTGTAATTGTTCGGTTTTCCCCTATCATTTTGAATGTTTTGGTGCCCGCATTTGAATGCTGGGATACCAAATTTCCCGTGACTTCTGCATTTTAAATTTAAGGTCCCAGATTGGCGGGAGACAAGCATTATTAGGGGTACTACTTTATCCTGAAACATGGGATACAAAATTGTTAGTAACTTCTGCCTTTTAAATTTAAGGTCACTGATTGGCGGGAGACAAGCATCGCGAGGGGTACTACTTTACCATGAAAATTAATCCCCCCCCCCCCCCCAACCCGGCCCCAGGCTAGCTGGCAACATCCAGTCCTAGCTTAGCTGGAAACCATATTTTACCTCAGTCAGCTTGGTAGGGATGAGAATACATTGCCATGCATTGGCTTTGGCACCCATGCTGCTGGTTTGTTTTGATTTGCTACCAGCCCCAGGCTTCGGCTTCTTCTGGGGGGCAGGATCTAGAACCGAACCCGGGATCGACAACACCCCTTGTCTTGCCTGTTTACCATGCTTATCCCCCGCCACTAGCAGCTATATAATAGGTGTCCCGCGAGGGGTTTTAATATCTAAAGCAAGACTCTTCTGGCTCTAGAGCCCTTACCCTGTGTTCTGATTCCTGCCTAGCCTCATCAGCCGCTCTTCTAGACCCCTTAACCTGCTAAACAAACCATCAATCCATGCCCCTGCTAGGGTTCCTGCCTGGCCCTTCAAACCAGGCTCCTCGGCTGTCGCTGCTGTGAACAGGAGCCGACTCGGCTGCCGTCGTTGTCTGGCCCCGACCTTTGCCCCCAGCCTTGCTGGGCGCTTTCCTTTGTTTCTCCACGCCCGGACGTCTTTGCACTGTGCAAACTAACAGTAGCACAATTACTGACTTAGTTTATTACATCTGGCCTGTCATGTTGTTGCCAGGTTTCCCCTCCCTTCTACGTATGAATGTTCACTCTCTCCGTGCATTAACCACACCAACATAACTAATATTAGCAATTTAAAAAACGGACATTTCCCCACTAAACCTTATAATTCCTTACTTACCGCTATGATGGTGTTTTTTGTTCACTCTCTCCGTGCATTAACCACACCAACATAACTAATATTAGCAATTTAAAAACGGACATTTCTCCACCAAACCTAATAATTCCTTACTTACCGCTATGATGGTGTTTAATATTGTGCGTAAGCATCAACAGCCAAATTGCTTTTATTTATTACCCAAAGGTAACTTGACTGTCTGTTTTAATGAAAAAGCCTGCACAGGTTTTAGCTATTCCTCCCTTAGACCACTACCGCTAAGAATTAACAAACCTGCGCAGGTTTTAACTATTCCCGTTTACCTAAAGAAATCCTAATCCAAGGAAGTTTCCAAGGGAGGTCTGACATCATTGCTATACATACTATGCAGCTGCAGTTGCTTCCCTTAGACCACTACCGCTAAGTAGGTCGCGAAACTCGGACCCCGGCCAGCAGCTGCGAGCATAACTTCACGTGTAACAATGTATTGCCTAAGAGCATATGACGAATTTCGATACCGGCACGGTTGGCCTAGTGGTAAGGCGTCCGCCCCGTGATCGGGAGGTCGTGGGTTCGAACCCCGGCCACTAGGTCATACCTAAGACTTTAAAATTGGCAATCTAGTGGCTGCTCCGCCTGGCGTCTGGCATTATGGGGTTAGTGCTAGGACTGGTTGGTCCGGTGTCAGAATAATGTGACTGGGTGAGACATGAAGCCTGTGCTGCGAATTCTGTCTTGTGTGTGGCGCACGTTATATGTCAAAGCAGCACCGCCCTGATATGGCCTTTCGTGGTCGGCTGGGATGATGCCGTTAACACCAAGGAGAAATGAGTGGTGCCCCACTCCGATTGGGTGAACTTCTAATCTTTGTTAGTGCTATGCCACTAGTATTGCTAACATTTGCACTCCAAAGCTAGTGGCTCAATACTTAGCCAATTAACAGGATATTCAACATCAAATAAACGCATGTGTTATAGGGTAAGCGAGAGAAACGAAGCCTTATCTCCTGGCACCTGAGAGAATCCCAACCATTGAAATGAACAAGCTACTTTCATCCTCGATGAATATTCGATGGAATTGATTACTTCAACGAATTCCTCATTCGAACTTGTCAGTTTCGGGGTGCAATTCGCCACTCTAAAAGCAACCCGATTCCACTGCTTGTCTAAAGTAGGTCGCATGACTCATCACGCGCGTGCCCCCGGCCACAGTAATAATGCTGCTAGAAGCTTACTGCTATTTTTAGACTCATTACTACAATCAGGAGGAATAAGTTCGATAACGTTGCCCGACGGCAGCACTGTCCCGAATTATAGGTAGCAGATTAAAGAGTTCCTCTAGTGTAGCGATAGGCAATATGAACTCCAGCGCAAAATCAGCCACCCGCTCTGCCACCCCGAGAACAAAGGAAATTGGTCTTATGTCGACCCATGCTTCCGATCGATTAAGTTAAAGCCATTAATCTACTGACAAAAATTCACGATTCTTTAGCATAATAAACCCAAGCCTACTAAAGATAAAAAGAGAGTAAAATTGAAACCGTGTTCGTCGCTTGAGGATGCCTGGTCGTCTTTTTTCCTTCAGCTTCAGTTGTCTGTTGTTCTCGGAAATGTAGATCGAATGGAATAGAACGCAAACTGAATAATAATAAGCCGTTTGAGAATGACTTGTTTGCTTAAGCCCTTCTCAAACGGCTCACTTGCAGGTTGCTTTCGCTTTATCATAAACTCATTTATATCTAAGGCCGAAATGTATTTATGCAAATTCAATTCATCTTAAGGTTCACATAGGTCCAGTAATTATCACACGCATTTGTACTTTGTGCTATGCTATTTGAAGACGATTGGAATACACAGAACTTGTTGTGGGGGCCTGTTTCACTCTAATCTAACGAATGTGTATGAACTGAAACGCTTTTCGTACGAACGGAAACATGCACTTTTGTACGAACGAAAACATGGTGTATGAACGGAATCTGCATGTTTTCAAAAGACAAGGGATAACCGATTGTACAAAAGCCATGGGTTTCCATAAACTTCTGTTCAAGCGAAATGTCGTAACAGGCAATGGTTTTGGTGATCATGTGCAAATCAGGGGTCAGATTCGATAACAGAGCGAGAAAAACAAGAAAATGTTAAAAAATCAGGCAATTTTGCTACGTTCGGCCCGCGTGTGTTATCGTTAGGATTACTAGCACCTTGGTACTTATCGTACACATAGCCCAACCATTTCCCAACCTTATTCTTTCAATATCACACGAGCACGCAGCCCATACGACTTACCACAACGTTTTTCCCCAAGCAAGTGACGGAAATGAGGCCGTATGAACGGAAACATCCAGTGGATGAACGGAATCAGTTGACACACCGTGAGTTTGAGCAAATTTTCGACATCAAACTCCATAAAACTATATATTTTTGGAATCAGAAAATACTAAGAAATAGACAGAAGTTGATTTAAATTGTCTTTTTGCATAAATAAAGATAGTGGTTATTTAAAGGTTTTCTTAATCTGTAAGCATAATTTTCAATACAATACAACAAAACTATATAGTTTTAGATACACTATGTAGCAATAGGGAATACACCAATATCACTTTTTTGCTTTCAAATATTATTTTTTACAAAATTGAAAAATTACATATTTTGAACGAAAATTTTAAAAACAAAAATGTAAGGTGCCAATCTGAAATGCAATCCTATTGTCCGGCCTAGATTTAAGATTGTGTGATAACAATTTTGATCAAATTGATGAAAAACTGAAACTGTAAAAGTGCTGCCTCAATTTTTTGGCAAACGGGGAAAATATGATGTCATCAAACTGTCCTATCAATAAACGGAGAAAACCTCTGCGAGAAAATCCCCTCAAAAATATCAATATCAAATTTCATAAAGAATCACTTAGTAGTTTTTGAGATATGATCAAATTTTATGATCAAATCTTCCACCCATAACAGGTTGGATAAGTGTGACGCCACAAAAAATAAGGTCACGCTCTCAATTGCATCATGTTTTTACACAATACTTGGTGCATTGAAAGTCTATGGGTGCTGATTATGATACAGACAGCAATTTTTCAATAAAATTTGCGACTACTACAGCGTTTGAACACAATCTTCCGCTCATAACACTGTGACACCAAACTCATTTGACTTAAAGGCACAGTGCGCCTCCCGTAAACCATCACAGATACTGTCAGGCTTTTACACACAGTAGAAACACCCTTCCATTTGAACGCTCACCAAACGGGAACATCCTAGGTGCCCTACGTAAAGAGCGAGCAATTTTCAAAGAATTAATTTTGCGGATTGTCTCCTCCACAATCGGAGCGCATTGCGTTTTGGCGCTAGACCTAACTTTTAAAATCTAAATAATAAATTGACAGCTTGTTACAGCTTGTTACACAAACATTCTTAAATCATAAAAGAATTCTTTTTTCATCAAGACAAGATCAGTACAATTCGAAGTTTCGAAAATTTGAAAAAAGAAACGCCCGGAAGCAGGGTCATGCAAGGTCGTGGTTCTCGTAGCAGACGACAGTTTATGCCTATCGCCAGTTCCTCTGTACAGTCAAAAACCATCCCGAGAGTTCTTGTGAACCACAGCCGTTTGTTTTGTGCATAGTCAGAGGTACATAATAATGTGCTATTGCAGATAAGCTCACAGCGAGTCCCATTTTAAATTTCTAACTGACGACTGCATTGTGAAAAAGGGAAACTGGATCACACGGGTTTACAATGGCTCAGGGGTAAGATAAACCACGCAAAAATAAAAATTGCTAGCTCTTTATGGAGGGCACCTAGGATGTTCTCAAGCGGTGAGTGCCTAAATGAAAGGTTGTTTGTACTGTGTGTAAAAGCTTGGCAGTATCTGTGATGGTTTATGGGAGGCTTACTGAGCCTTTAATGAGTTGTGTTCTGCCGACACTTAGATGTTTTTATTTTTTTTAAGCACATTATTATGGTAAACCTTCTCTATTTCTATGAAAAAAATGACTTTTCTTTGTTGTTAATGATTTTTTGCAAGAATGCGACCTGCCTCAATTTTTCCCATACCTTGTGACACCAAAGGAAGACAAATCTGCTGGGTGCTATAACATTTCAAAAGACAGTTAACTGCAGCATTTTATCACTCAGGGACGTAGAGGAACAATAAGACTGTAGTATGCAGGCCTCCATTGCTTTCTTCTGTCATTTATGAAAGTACTGGACTGGATTGAAAAAGTGTACTGTCGCTGTGCAACAAATCAGTCGCCATTTTCTACTGTGTGTTGTGAATATGTGTTTAAAATCCACACACACAAAACAATGATGTTGGTTTTTTCATTTCTTTATTGTTCATTTCAAGCTAAGCAGCATAGTATGCTTTGTTTCCTTCTAACTCAAATGGATGGCTTTAAAATGAGAATTTTATTTTGGAGGTGTCAATTTTACCCATGATCTGAGCAGTTCACATAACCAGTTAACTTTCTGATGTTAATTCTGAGAAATTGGCTATGTCCAAGCAATCCGGGTCTGCATCTCTGCCGATAGCAAAGGGCGTTACGAATGTACCCTTCCAAAATGTCTGACGTCATTATTCTTGACAAATTGTGTGAAAAAGTGTCACGCATCTGTATGGCTGGGTGATAAACAAAGGGGAAAACGTGAAAATGTATGCTTTTATTCAGTTGAATTGATTCTAGCTTTATAATGAAAATGACCGTAACGAATGCATCACTTGTGACACAAAAAAACTCTGTGACATCCCTCGCGCCCCCTAATTGGCGTAGTCCCCCGGGTGGTGGATGGGGGAGCCTTCTCTACTAACTTCTGAGAGAAGGTCGCATCACTCTCGATGCCGTGAACCTAATTAGGATCTTTTTCTTGTTTCTTCTCTATTTCTGCCTCCCCAAAGTCCTTTTACTTTCCTTTTCTCACCCATAAAATTTTTCACTTTTTACCCTTGTTAAGACCGGCACGGTTGGCCCAGTGGTAAGGCGTCCGCCCCATGATCGGGAGGTCGTCGTGGGTTCGAACCCCGGCCGGGTCATACCTAAGACTTTAAAATTGGCAATCTAGTGGCTGCTCCGCCTGGCGTCTGGCATTATGGGGTTAGTGCTAGGACTGGTTGGTCCGGTGTCAGAATAATGTGACTGGGTGAGACATGAAGCCTGTGCTGCGACTTCTGTCTTGTGTGTGGCGCACGTTATATGTCAAAGCAGCACCGCCCTGATATGGCCCTTCGTGGTCGGCTGGGCGTTAAGCAAACAAACAAACAAACAAACAAACAAACAAACCCTTGTTAAGTGGTTCTTGTATAGAATATAGTCAATGTTTGTAAAGATTTTAGTCAAGCAGTATGTAAGAAATGTTTAGTCCTTTGTACTGGAAACTTGCATTCTCCCAGTCAGGTCATATATTGTACTACGTTGCAAGCCCCTGGAGCAATTTTTTTATTAGTGCTTTTGTGAACAAGAAACACTTAACAAGTGGCTCTATCCCATCTCCCCCCTTTCCCCTATCCCATCTCCCCCCTTTCCCTCGTCGCGATATAACCTTCGTGGTTGAAAACGACGTTAAACACCAAATAAAGAAAGAAAGAAAGTCTGTGACATCAAATTCGTCCAAATTGTGTCTTCGGTTGAATGAATGCATTTTCTGCATCTTCTACACTTGTTGACTTGTTTGCAAAAGAATTAATGATTGTAACAGAGGTTGGACAAATCTAAGTGAGCGTGACAACATTCGATGCGTACGTAACGCTTTTTCAACTTCAAGGGGGTCTCAAACACAAAGGAAAAAAACATTTGCACAGGAATGAACCTTTATAGTTTCACAAAGTGACTTTTAATAATAATAATAATAATAAATGAGCATTTATATAGCGCAACATCATAACTTTACAATTATGCTCTTTGCGCTTGACACATTTCAACAAATCATCCAAAATCAACTTATGGTGTAAATGAACTCTAGCTTCCAATATATGTACCGAGCCTGTTCTCATTTTTCTTACACATTTGCTTCTGTGAAAATTTCATTTTAAGTGACCAACGTAAGAATTCACCAGCTTTGAAAAATGACTCGTATGTATTGACACATCTGGAGATCCTTTCTTTCTTTATTTAGTGTTTAACGTCGTTTTCAACCGTTCAAGGTTATATCGCGATGGTTGTGTTGCTTTTTTCATTTTGACACACATGGATTACACAAATATTATGTGCCTCTTTTTCAACAGCTGAAGTCAAGACAGAGCCATTCCCAGCTTTGACTGAGACGAGCAATTCAGCAGCTGAAGTCAAGACAGAGGCATTCCCAGCTTTGACCGAAACGAGCAATTCAGCAGCTGAAGTCAAGACAGAGGCATTCCCAGCTTCGACCGAAACGGGCAATTCAGCAGCTGAAGTCAAGACAGAGGCATTCCCAGCTTGGACTGAGACGAGCAGTTCAGATGCAGAAGACAGCACTGCTACAAGTTTGTGTGAGCGTGGCGCAAGTATTGTTTCTGGCGGTGTGATAGATGCATTCTCTCCTGTGCCTACAGGCTGTGATTGTCAAGTGCAAGTCAAACAAGAGCCAGTAGACTCAGCACAAAACGTCGAGAGTATGGAACACAGTGACTCGAAATCCCAGAAACCTCATTTAGAGAGCCACATGTTAACACATACTGGAGAAAAGCCTCATGTCTGCCCAAAATGTTCAGCAAAATTTGCTCAAAACGATAATTTGAAAATCCACATGTTAGCACATACAGGAGAAAAGCCACATGTCTGCCCTCATTGTACAGCCAAATTTGCTCACAAAGGGAATTTAAAGAGGCATATGTTAACACATACAGGAGAAAAGCCACATGTCTGCCCTCATTGTACAGCCAAATATTTTCAAAAAGTGAGTTTAAAGAAACATATGTTTACACATACAGGAGAAAAGCCACATGTCTGCCCTCATTGTACAGCCAAATTTTCTCAAAAAGACAGTTTAAAGAAACATATGTTAATACATACAGGAGAAAAGCCACATGTCTGCTCTGAGTGTACAGCAAAATTTGCTCACAAAGGGAGTTTAAAGAAACATATGTTAATACATACAGGAGAAAAGCCACATGCCTGCCCTCATTGTACAGCAAAATTTGCTCATAAAGAGAGTGTAAAGAACCACATGTTTCGGCATACTGGAGAAAAGCCACATGCCTGCCCTCATTGTACAGCAAAATTTGCTCATAAAGAGAGTTTAAAGAGCCACATGTTTCGGCATACTGGAGAAAAGCCACATCTCTGCCCTCATTGTGCAGCAACATTTGCCCTGAAAGGAAATTTAAAGACCCACATGTTAATACATACTGCAGAAAAGCCACATGTCTGCCCTCAATGTACAGCAACATTTTCTCAAAAACAACAATTAAAGACCCACGTGTTAATGCATACTGGAGAAAAGCCACATGCCTGCCAACAATGTACAGCCAAATTTGCTCACAAAGGGAGTTTAAAGAAGCATATGTTAACACATACAGGAGAAAAGCCACATGTCTGCCCTGAGTGTACAGCAAAATTTGCTCAGAAACATTTAAAGATCCACGTGTTAATACATACTGGAGAAAAGCCACATGCCTGCCAACAATGTACAGCCAAATTTGCTCACAAACAGAGTTTAAAGATCCACATGTTAAGGCATACTGGAGAAAAGCCACATTCCTGCCCAGGATGTTCAGCAAAATTTGCTCGTAAAGTGAGTTTAAAGATGCATATGTTAACGCATACTGGAGAAAAGCCATGACCTCCGAAAATCTGGGATAATCAAATATTAAAATGGAGGTAAATTTACACAGGTTATGAATATGAAAAGATAATCTGAGTAATACGATCTTAAAGGGGAGGGAGTCTTATATTGGGGGTCTTAAAAGGGGGTTCCATTGTATTCACTTGTAAAGATAACAATGGACCGTTAAACTAACCACTCACCGGAGAGCACCCAGCAGACTACTCGGTCAAAAAGTAATAGCAGAGAGACTGGTCAAGTCTCCTGTCCCTAGCCTTTATTTGATATTGGGTGAATTTAGCTAACCTGAGGCTGAGAATAAAAGAACAAGAAAGGTAATTTGTGGGAACGTTTGTTATTGACAAAACAATACATTACAGTCACAAATATATGTCGACCCAACGGTCTTTTAAGTGCACAGACAAACAATAAGTAACAAGCGCTTAGCTTGGCTGAGTTTTCGGCCGCTTGCTTGTAAACCACAAGCGAATGAAGAAGTATTGAAATTTGGAATGTTGGCAGCCTCTTTGTTTTTGGATTTAACCAAACTATTCTTTTTTTTAATATTATTTAAAACAAAAACATTTATCTTTTTATTTCCCTCAAAGTGAATTTGACGCACCCACTTAGCAGACTGACGGGCGCAGTGGCGTGGTGGTAAGACGTGGGCCCCGTAATCGGGAGGTTGTGAGTTCGAATCCCGGTCGCTGCCGCCTGGTGGGTTAAGAGTGGAGATTTTTCCGATCTCCCAGGTCAACTTATTTGCAGACCTGCTAGTGTCTTAACCCCCTTCGTGTGTACACACAAGCACAAGACCAAGTGCGCACGGAAAAGATCTTGTAATCCATGTCGGAGTTCGGTGGTTTATGGAAACACGAAAATACCCAGCATGCCTACTCAACGAAAGCGGAGTGAGCTGACTATGCTCTCGATCAGAGTATAGTGTGGGGAACCCAAATGGGAAACTTCTGGAACACTGAAGAAGAAGAAGCTAGCAGACTCACTCTGATGATTCTCTTTCTGTCTGTGCATATTTACACCCTGCCACACTATAGTGATCTGAGATACTACAGTATATAACAACCTGAGACACCAGTGATTTCAGCTAATGGTGATCTCAATATAGCCTGTGATCAAAGCTACTGGTTATCAGAGAAACAAATAATCAGAGAAAAAAATATGTATGAAGTGGGATAAGGCTCTTTCCATGGTTACTGTCTGTAAATATATGTACATACCCTGTCTCTGTTTTCACTGAGTCGGGTTTAAGGAAGTGATGCAGCTCAAAGTGCCTGCTGCACGTGAATTTAGCAGGACAGAGCAGCTGTAAAGAAATAGCCGTTTACACGTTTATTTCTGTTTTTGTTTTAGATAATTAAAGTGCTTGCCAAAAAAAAGTTGTTCCTTTCATCAGTTACATAGAATGCAAACAACATCAATTTTAATGCATTTTTTGTTTGTTTGCGTGTGTGTGTGTACGAATACGAATACGAATAAACTTTATTGTCATGAAACGTAGTGTTTATAAGACACGGAAAGATAAATAACCAAATGATTACATTGTTTCTTTTTTTTGGAAGCAATTATATACAAATTCTCCCAATTTAGTTTGTACTTTGTCTACTTGCAAAAGTTGACTTGGTACATCATATGAATATATAGGTAGATTAATTTCACTCATGAAAGATTTTCGTAATTGGTTGTTTTCTATGCAGTTATCTAAAAAATGTATTTCATCTTCTATTACTCCACATGTTTCACATAATCTATTTTCCCTTGGTGTATTGCTGTATCTACCAGTTTCAATTTTCAGGTCGTGGGCACTTATTCTCAGTTTACACAACGATTGTTTATATTTTCTTTGTTTTATGCATAACAGATATGGTTCCGTTTTATAATTTGTTACTATTTTTTGATAAAAATTTAACTTTGGTGAACTTCTTATTTGACCTTTCCAGAATTGTATATACTGGAGTTCCAATTTTTGACATATAACATATTTTAACCTTTTGACATTAAAAGTGGATTGATTTTTCCACACATGATCTAATCCAATGACTTGTAACAATTGTTTTACAAATGATATCCATGGATATGTTTCACTGCCTTTGGTGTACATAAGATTATATATTTTGTTCAGATGAGATGTTTTTGGAAGATCCAATATGTGTAACCAGTACGCAATGATATTACATATTATTGTAATGCTAACTGGGAATCTTCCTAATTCTCTCAGTACTGGTACTACCATAGTTTTCTTATGTACCCCAAGAATTTGTTTACAGAATTTTGAATGAACTTTTTCATGTTGATATTTACAAGTCATGCATTCTTTAAACATTTTTGATAAATCTAATAGTTCATTTGTATTAATCTGGTGTGGAAACCAGATTTCTGCACCATATGTTGATATTGGTGAAATCAAACTATCATACAATTGTAACATAACTTTTATGTTGATATCAGTTTTACGGAACGTTCGACGTAAAGCATGAAGTGCTTTGTTTGCTTGTTTGCTCAGATGATCTTGTGCTCTATTTAGATTGCCGTTTTTATGTAGTACAACTCCCAAATATTTATATTCTTCAGCTGTTTGAATAATGTCTTCTCCACAATGAAAATATATTGGCACCTTTGGATCTATTTTTGAAAATACTATTACTTTGGTTTTGTTTCTGTTGATCTGTAATCCCCATTTTTGGCAATATTCATATAAGTAATCTAGTTTCCGCTGTAGGCCTTTCTTTGTAGATGAAAAAATAACTAAATCATCAGCATATAAAAGACATGAAATTCGATCATTAGAATGAGTTTCAATTTTGGGGGAATCATTATCCAACAAGTTTTGTGTAATATCATTTATGAATATGTTGAATAAGGTTGGGCTTAATGTATTGCCCTGATGTACTCCTTTTTTCACAATTAGTTCCCTACTGTATCCATCAGAGGATTTTACACAAACTGTGGCATCAGAATACATATTGTTGATAATGTGAAAAAATTTTCCTGTTATTCTTATTCGATTTAATTTTACTAGCAATGCATCATGCCATACATTATCAAATGCTTTTTGAAAGTCAACAAAACACCCATATAACCTGCCATTTCTTAATTTTAGGGCTTGATCTACAAGTTTCTTAATAATGAATATTTGATCTGTTGTTCTATTGTTTTGTCTGAAACCAACTTGCTCTGGAATCAATTTATTTTCCCTTTCTAAAAATGCGTTTATTCTTATATTGATGATAGTGCTGAAAACTTTCCCCAGTGTACTAGCTAATGTTATTCCACGATAACCGCCTTTGTATAATGGAATATTTACACCATTCTTCCAATTTGTTGGATATACGCCTGTCATAAATACGATATTAAATATTTTGTGTATAAGTGCTATCAAATTTGGAAGACTCGCTTTAATCATTTCATTAGTGATTCCATCTTTTCCGGGAGATTTTTTATTCTTTTGATGATAACATGCATCTCTAATTTCTTTGTCTGAAATTGTTCTATCCAATATTGATAAAGAATTGTAGGGACACATTTTTATATCGTTTAGTTCCTGATTTATCTTTTCTCTCTGTTCTTGCATCACCTGGGTTTCTGTCCCAATTAGTTTTTCAAGATGAGACATCCATTTTGAAATATTTATATGGTGAGTTTTAGTATTTCTCTCACCCATTGTTTGTAAATCCTTTAAGATTTTCCATGCAGTGTTTGGATCTTTATTAAAATCATCATTTAATTTTTTTACCAATACATCTTTAAATTTACGTTTCTTTGACTTTATCAAACTATTGTAAATTTTGCGTTTTGCAAAGTATTTTTGTTGTAAATACTTATTAAATGGTTGTCTATTTAAAGCGTTAAGTATTGATTTTATATCTTTTTTGTATTTATGACAATCTTTATCAAACCATTTTTTATTCGCTTTTTTCCTATTCTTTTGTATTTTAATATTTCTGTTGAGGCTTATATCTGCAGCTGATTTTATAATCCCTGTCATTTCGTTGACCATCGAATTTATTTCATTAGAAGGCAGTGATTCGTTTATAATATTGTTGTTTATATTTTTTTCCAAATTAACAATCTGATCCTTTATCCATGGTAGATTAATTGCTTTTATGAATTTTACTTCTGATAAATCATCCCATCTGTATTCTGTTTTTACATTTAGTCAAGTTTTGACTAAATGTTTTAACATAGAGGGGGAATCGAAACGAGGGTCGTGGTGTATGTGTGTCTGTCTGTCTGTGCGTGTGTGTGTGTAGAGCGATTCAGACCAAACTACTGGACCGATCTTTATGAAATTTGACATGCGAGTTCCTGGGTATGAAATCCCCGAACGTTTTTTTCATTTTTTGGATAAATGTCTTTGATGACGTCATATCCGGCTTTTCGTGAAAGTTGAGGCGGCACTGTCACGCCCTCATTTTTCAACCAAATTGGTTGAAATTTTAGTCAAGTAATCTTCGACGAAGCCCGGACTTCGGTATTGCATTTCAGCGTGGTGGCTTAAAAATTAATTAATGACTTTGGTCATTAAAAATCTGAAAATTGTAAAAAAAAAATAAAAATGTATAAAACGATCCAAATTTACGTTCATCTTATTCTCCATAATTTGTTGATTCCAAAAACATATAAATATGTTATATTTGGATTAAAAACAAGCTCTGAAAATTAAATATATAAAAATTATTATCAAAATTCAATTTTCCAAATCAATTTAAAAACACTTTCATCTTATTCCTTGTCGGTTCCTGATTCCAAAAACATATAGATATGATATGTTTGGATTAAAAACACGCTCAGAAAGTTAAAACAAAGAGAGGTACAGAAAAGCGTGCTATCCTTCTTAGCGCAACTACTACCCCGCTCTTCTTGTCAATTTCACTGCCTTTGCCATGAGCGGTGGACTGACGATGCTACGAGTATACGGTCTTGCTGAAAAATGGCATTGCGTTCAGTTTCATTCTGTGAGTTCGACAGCTACTTGACTAAATGTTGTATTTTCGCCTTACGCGACTTGTTGTTTCATTGTCACTTGGTAATGAATTTAAAGAATTGGAATTTTTAGACAAGATTTTGCTTTTCTTCATAAGTCCGGATATAAATATATTCAATTCTATTTGACAATGATCTGAGTAATCATTGAGGGGATGAACTTTCATTCTAAGAACGTCTTGTTTTCCGTTTTTTGAACAAATAAAGTAATCCACAACACTACTACCATGTTGATTAAAGCATGTAAATTGTCCATTCAGATCTCCCAAAGTCCTCCCATCTATATATATATACGACTTGTGTCTGTGTCTTCGCGATGCACGGCCAAAGTTCTCGATGGATCTGCTTCAAATTTGGTGGGCTTATTCAGAGAGACCCCGGACACAACCTGATCGATGAGATATTTCAACACGTGCTCTCAGCGCGCAGCGCTGAACCGATTTTCGTTTTTCTGTTTATTTCACCATTCCCAGTAACTCTTCCTTATCTTCTCCAGTGTTTTGCGTTTATCTCCCTTCCTTCGTGTGGCGTCAATCCATATTCCCGTTTGTACGTTACTATATTTAGAAGGTCACTGCACGTTACTATTTTTAGATCTCCCTTCCTTCGTGCGTCGGCGAAGCCGGCGTACACCCAGCAAAGCCGGGTCCCCGGCGACGGCCGGGTATTCGGCTCTACTTCTTCCCGGCGAAGCGGGTAATCATCTAGTTTAAAATGTATAAACTATTATCTATGCACATTGATATCAACCTCCTTCCAATTTTGTGTATTGAGTTATCCATTGATATTCGATTGTGTAAATAATCAAACATATAATTATTCGGTAGATGATATGAACTGCTATCACTGTCCATTGCTATGTAATCTGCAGCCTGAGATGTTCTAGCATTGAAATCACCGCACAAAATGATGTCACCTTTTGTTGCAAATTCTTCAATGTTTTCTTCTAGTCTGTCCCAAATATCCAAGCTGTTGTCTTTTCCAAACGAAGAAGTCAGAGGAGGAATATACACACATCCAATAAAAAAGTTACTATTGGCTTGCACATCTCGTATTTTTATCCAAACCATATCACAATTACTTCTTGGTAAAATGCTAACACATTGTCGTAAATGTTCTTTGATAAATAAGGATATTCCTCCAGATGTACTTGAAGCATTTTTTCTTTTCATTCTTGTGTAGTGTACACCTGGGGTGCGTTGCATAGGCAGAGCGCCACAGAACGTTTGCGAACGTTTTCTATGCAACGCATAGTTTTGTTGTGGCGCTCGCGAGCGTTAGCAAGCGCTCGGCCGTCCGGGGTCACTGAAGCGTAACAATTGCGAACGCTCGCCGAGAATGGTCTAGGAAACGGGGGTTTGCGGGGAGCATTCTGGAGCATTCTGTAACGTACCTGAGAGGTGGCACGCCAAAAACTATTGCACTGTACTGAGCTTTCCGGTTGACTCTCTCTCTCTCTCTCTTTCTTCCTTTCTTTCTCTCCCTTTCTTTCTCTCTCTCTCACTCACACACACACACACACACACACACAAACAAACACCCACACCCACACACTCGCGTGCGTGCAAACACACATAAATACCTGTGTGTATTTGCGTGTGCGTGTGTGTGTGTTAGTGTGTGTTTTATGTGTGTGGTGTGTGTGTGTGAGTGTGTGTGTGAGTGTTTGTGCGCGCGCGTGTGTGTGTGTGTGGGTGTGACAATACCAACAACCATGCAACACAAATATCCCCCCTCATACTAAGGGGGGATAATCAATAAAAACACAAGGCTTATGATCAGTCAAGTTCATTTTTACTAGACTGATAAAAAGATATATAGGTAAAGGTTTGGCATGATATGGGCACGGATTGGCGGAAGATAAGCATGGTTAGGGGGGTAACTGCTTTATCATGAAATTCAACCCCTCCTTAGGGGGGAAACTGCTTAATCATGAAATTGAATCCCTCCAAAAGCTGGCCCATGTTAGCTGGCAACCACGTGTCTGAGCTCCCGCTGCAAACCTTCATTTACCCCTGAGTCAGCATGGTCGGGGTGTGAAACCATTACCATGTGCTTACTTTACGGCACCCATGCTGCTGTTTAGCGGGGCTTTGCTACCAGCCCCAGGCTTCAGTCTTCTGGAGGGAGCAAGATCCAGAACCGGCCACGGGGTAGACAACCCCCCGTGGTTACGCTAGCCACATCCCGTGGTTCGCTTGGGCTCACATTGTGGACCCTGCCTAAGTCAGGTAAAATTCTCCAAAATACAACAGAATGCAGTGTCCCCCTTTACCATGCTTATCTCCCGCCACATACAGCTATGCAATAGATGTTCCGCCAATCCTTATTCTAGGGGCGTTTTAGTTTAAAATAATTTTAGCAATTTAATCTCCGAAGTTTGATTTAAAGAGTTCGTTTCCCCTTTGGTTGTGGTGGACGAAATCCGGGAGGAGGCAGAGTCAATCCTCCAGATGTTAAGATGGTAGACACTTCTGCCATTCTCGTTTTGAATTCGGCACTTTGCCCTTTGATTCAGCCTTAAATGGCGATGTCGTTGGCACCCAAGTGCAGGACCAGGTTGCTCGGTGGTGTTCCTCTGAGCGGCTTGGCAAGGACCTGGGAAAACCCTAGCCTGGCTACTCCGCGAGCCGCAACGGCAGGAGTAGGTCCTGTCGCGTCCTGTCCAGGTGCTGCAGCACCCTGACGACAAGATTGGACCTCGTGATCATGATTCCTGGAACTCACATGCGAGAATGGATTTAAAACATCTTTTAACACGCCTGAAATATGCACTTAACTACCTCGCTACTGCTGAATGTGTATACTGTCCGCCTTGGGGGTGAAAACCATCCCATGGCGAGGCACACACCCAGCCATCAAGACAACTCTCTAGCATTATAGCCGGATTAAGATTGATGTTTTATTCAACCAAATTTAGATTAATTTTGCAGCCTGCAAAACCACAAACAAGTTGCGGCTGTGTGCAGCACTACCTGCTCAGGCCTCCTGCCATGTTGTAATCCAATCTGCCAAAAACATGGTACTGAAACATAATTGTGCAAGGTGACAGCTCTACCTGTTCAGCCCTGCTACCGCTGTAAACCAATCTGCAAAAACACATGAGACTGCATATAATTGTGCCACCGGGACAGCACTTTCTGTTCGGCCCTGCTACCATGTTGTAAACCAATCTGCAAATCAATCAGACATGAGACTGACCCATAATTGTGCCAATGCGACAGCACCAACTGTTCAGCCCTGCTACGATGATGTAAACCAATCTGAAAAAAAACACAAAAAAAACCTGGGACTGACACCTAATTGTATCAATGTGGCAGCACTTTCTGTTCGGCCCTGCTGCCATGTTGTAAACCAATCTACAAAACAATCAGACATGGGACTGACACCTAATTGTGCCAATGTGGCAGCACTTTCTGTTCGGCCCTGCTGCCATGTTGTAAACCAATCTGCAAAACAATCCGACATGGGACTGACACCTAATTGTGCCAATGTGGCAGCACTTTCTGTTCAGCCCTGCTGCCATGTTGTAAACCAATCTGCAAAACAATCAGACATGGGACTGACACCTAATTGTGCCAATGTGGCAGCACTTTCTGTTCGGCCCTGCTGCCATGTTGTAAACCAATCTGCAAAACAATCAGACATGGGACTGACACCTAATTGTGCCAATGTGGCAGCACTTTCTGTTCGGCCCTGCTGCCATGTTGTAAACCAATCTGCAAAACAATCAGACATGGGACTGACACCTAATTGTGCCAATGTGGCAGCACTTTCTGTTCGGCCCTGCTGCCATGTTGTAAACCAATCTGCAAAACAATCCGACATGGGACTGACACCTAATTGTGCCAATGTGGCAGCACTTTCTGTTCATCCCTGCTGCCATGCTGTAAACCAATCTGCAAAACAATCAGACATGGGACTGACACCTAATTGTGCCAATGTGGCAGCACTTTCTGTTCAGCCCTGCTGCCATGTTGTAAACCAATCTGCAAAACAATCAGACATGGGACTGACACCTAATTGTACCAATGTTACAGCACTTTCTGTTCGACCCTGCTGCCATGTTGTAAACCAATCTGCAAAACAATCAGACATGGGACTGACACCTAATTGTGCCAATGTGGCAGCACTTTCTGTTCAGCCCTGCTTCCCTGTGATAAACCAATCTGCAAAACAATCGGCTTGAGACGTGACAAGACTACTATTACTGCCTATTAGTTCGCATTACATACTGCGGCGTTGCTAACCTATCTTGCGTAGTTTTACATACCATGAAAAATGCAGCAGTCAATCTAAATATATTAAAGAATCATACCCCTATTTGCAATATTAAAGAATCATACCAACGGAGTTGTAAACCAATCCGCAACACTATTAACACGACATAGATAAACAACGGAGGTGTAAACCAATCCGCAACACTATTCACACAACATAAATAAACAACGGAGGTGTACCAATCCGCAACACTATTAACACGACATAAATAAACAAACGGAGGTGTAAACCAATCCGCAACACTATTAACACGACATAAATAAACAACGGAGGTGTAAACCAATCCGCAACACTATTAACACGACATGAATAAACAACGGAGGTGTAAACCAATCCGCAACACTATTAACACGACATAAATAAACAACGGAGGTGTAAACCAATCCGCAACACGCAATAACCACCGGTTACAGAATCATACCCCCTTTTTCAGAGGTGTAAGCCAATCCGCAACACTATTTACACGACTTGAGGTGTAAACGAATCCGCATAACTAAATTTAATAACTGCAATAACCACCGGTTACAGAAACATACCCCTATTTGCAGAGGTGTAAACCAATCCGCAACACTATTTTCATGACATAAATAATCTACGGAGGTGTAAACCAATCCGCAACACTATTTGCATGACATAAATAAACGCTTTGCTCCGAACAGAATATCCTGCCTTTGGCAAATAAAATGCAGCAATCCATCTGAAAAACAATACAGAAGCATGCCCCTATTTGCAGGGGTGTAAACCAGTCCGCAATACATTTTGCTAACCTGTTTTCACTTCTCCCGATACTGTACCCAAAATTCTGCGGCTAAAACCGTACCTGAGATGGTTTGCATTTACTTGTTTGGGGTAATGCCAATTTTGAAA